>NC_064811.1:99372784-99641789 GCF_023721935.1 Panthera uncia
TCTACCTCTTCCTTCACTGAATAAAAAGATAGTAAAAAAAGAAAATAAAGAATGACCTCATTCTTCCCAGCACCATATCTTCTGATGTTCCTGCATCTTTTACTCTTCACACAGCCTCTCCTTCCATTGGAGAGGCCCAAGGATGTCTGTGCTTCTGTCTTGTAATAATATGCTCACTTATACATTGGATCCCATCTCCTTCACATACTCAAAACCTGCTCCTTCAATCATCTCTCTTCCGCAGCATTAATAGTTCCTATCCCCCTTCCCAACAGCATATAAACAAGCTGTGATCTTTCTCTGCTTAATGTCACTATGGCAACTCCCTAGCATAGCACTGTGAAATGAGGTACAGGGCCAGAGGGTATACTGAGACATGAACACATCTCACAGTTCCTGGCCTCAGACATCTGTGAGTAGTAGAGGAAAAACAAGGTCTGAAAATATTTAATAGTCTTTATTTTCTTTTTTGTTTAATTTTGAAATAATTTTAGACTTGCAGAAAAAAAATAATCTTTTCAACATATGGAGCTGAGTCAATCGGACATCTACAAAACAAAAACACTTTTGAGAAAGGAAGTTAGTGCTTTGTTCATTGAATTATCTTGGTATCTTCATTGAAAATCAATTGATAGTAAACGTAAGAGTTTATTTTGGACTTTCAATTGTTTCACCAATCTGTGTGCCCATACCACATTGTCTTAATTACTATGACCTTATGGTAAGTTTAAAATTGGGTAGTATAAGTTCTCCAAGTTTGTTTTTTTTTTCAAATTTATTTTGGATATTTTAGGTTCTTTGTATTTCCAGACATTGTAGGATCAGTATATCCATTGTTGGCAACAACAAAAATAAAAACAGCTCACGTTTTTGACAGGGTTTATGTTAAATATATACATAAAATCCGGTAGAATTGACATCTTCATAATTTTGAGTATTCCAGTTCACGGATATATATTATTTCTTTATCTACTTTGAGTATTCCAGTTCACAAATATGTATTATTTATCTACTTAGATCTTTAATTTATCTCAGCAACGTTTTCTAGTTTTCAGTATAAAAATGTTACTTCCTTTGTTATATTTATCCCTAAGCTCTTATTGATACTACTAATAATAATTTAAGAAAAATTTAAGAAAAAAAGTTATTATTTTTATTTTTAGGTTTTTCATTATTAGAATATTGAAATAAAATAAATTTTTGTATGTTGGTCATGTATCCTAAAACTTTGCTTGATCTATTTTTTTCTAGTAATTTTTCTGTGCATTCCTCAGGAGTTTTACTAATAGGATCCAGTCATCTGCAAATAAAGTTTATCTTTTCTCTTTCCAACCTGTATAACTTTAATTTCTTTTGTCTTTTTCCTTTCCTTTCTTCTTCTTTTTATTTTCTTCCTATCTTTTTTTGTTTTTTAATTGCACTTCTTGTGTTTGAATCCTGGTTTCACCACAAAGAAAGTCTGGGAAAGTTACCTTATCTCTTGGACTTATCCATTTCACCATCTACGATGTGGGGTTATTAGTAGTATATACCTTAAAGTGTTGTTTTTCAAATCAAATGTTTAAACATGCATAAAGGTTAGAATATCATGTGTGGAGTTGTGTATATTCTCAATAAATATTAGTTGCTATTATTTAACTGCAAACATGTATTAATTGTGTCTATAGTCAGTCAGAATTACCTTTCTGAGTTCTTTTCAATGTCTTTGGCTGGCCTCAGCTTTAAATCTTCATTACAGCCATACTCACCACTTCTCTGAGATTAGCATTCAGGCTTCAGCCAGTACCACAGTAGGTATGTTTGAGACCTTTTTTCTTTTTTTCAGTTATAACTCTTATATCCATTATATCAGAAAAAGTCAACAGAAAATGGCAAATATAATTTCTTAGACTCTAGTGCCTAATGATTCAAAAAAAAAACCTTTTTAATGAATTAAAAAAGCGCTTTTTAATGTATAAAGTCTATGAATAAACTTTGAGAGCAAAAAACTTGAAGTTTGCCTAGAACATTCAATAAACTTGGCTTCTTAGTCATATACGTAAAAGTAACACATAAACAATACAAATGTTGGGGTTTCTTGGGTGGCACAGTAGGTTAAGCGTCCGACTCTTTTATCTCAGCTCAGCTCATGATCTCACAGTTTGTGAGTTTGAGCCCTGCAACGGGCTGTGCACTGATGGCGTGGAGCCTGCTTGGGATTCCGTCTATCCTTCTCTCTGCCCCTGCTTCTGCCCCCCTTGAACTTTTTCTCTCTCTCTCTCTTTCAAAAAAATAAACTTAAAAAAACACAAATGTGCTACATAGAATATAGAAAATAACAGGCATTCTATCACAGTATCATGTTAATGTTTGCATATATTTACTTGGGAAAACTTAATTTAATTAGGAAGAAAAATTCCAAGGCTATACCAAAAATTTGGCTCAATTTTTTCTTATTTTTAGTTAATATATCATGTTGTTTACAAGTAATACAAGAACATAGCACTCATTGCAACATTGAAAAGCCATTAAAAGTTAATTTTATGCCCTAACAATGTTACAGTGAGTTTCAGTCAATTGTGTATATACAGTTTGTTTTGTAAGAATTAAATATTACCTAATGTCCACTCAACGAAAGAATAATTTCTAAGCTTAGAAGACAGGGTTTAGCCCATTGTTCTATTTTGAAGAAAAGTAATTTACCTGAAATGTAATACTAATTTTTTAACTTTGCTCACTTAAGACATTGATGAAATAAACTGGGAAACAATGTAAACTAAACCCACTGCAAAGGTTGACTAAGCTCATTAGCATATGAAAAATAGATTTCCCAGGCAAAATGACAGTGGCATATATATTTAAAAAAAAAATAGATTTTCTTTGTGGAATTTCTGGAAACAACAAAATGGTGGATCATATTGTGTTAAATGGCAATGTATTCTGCTGCATCATGCAGCTAGTCTATGGTTTGAAATACTTCACAAAATTAATAACTGAATCTGGGTTCTTGCTATGACTTTCTGAACATAAATTCGAATATAATTGTTGGAACTGAGTAATGGGAACTAATAATCATATAGTAAAATGAGCTCAGCTAAAGTAAACAAATATGCATGGTTACCAAAAAAATTCAGTCACTAAAGCAATGTAGCTTATGTATTTCCCACTCTTCCTGTTTCCATAAAGAGGAGACATTTTCTAATCTCTTTCTTGGAGGAAAATCATGTGAAAGGAATCTATTCAGCTTCTGCCTGCCTTCTTGTTCACTTTTCCCCAGGAGAGGAAGAATGATTTATCTGTTTGATAAGTTTGGAAGAAAGGGCTGAGCATGCTCAGTTAAACCCAATGCATGGCCCCCTCCTGCTTCTCTGATCTGCCTGCTTGCAGATGTGACCAACTCCCCTTAGGATTGTTGTGAATGCAAACTACATGACTGCACAAAACTGCCAACAGTATCTGGAGGCCTTCTGTAGCCAACATCTAGGGATAATAAGCAACAATTGTGTGACTCCCTGTGGCTGATCTTGGCCTGGCCTGGTAGGTGCAGCATTGACATAAGGAGGCACAGCTTCCAAATTAAGATCATTAATAAAGATAATGATAACCATAGCAGAACCCAGGCCTTCTGATTCTACCAATTTTCACTTTACTGTACGTATGGTCTGTTGTCTTGAACACATTCAAACCCTGTCTAACTTCTGATGCTTCTTGCATGAAAACAAGTGGAACTAGGCAAGCTCCTAGTGTTCTGTGCACATAAGATTATATGAACCCAAATCAGGGAAAATCCTACGTGGCATAAATCCATAATGTATAACTGTTCTGGCAGAACATACAAATGTGTATATGAATACACTTGAAAGATGCCAGGTGCTATGCAAATGTAAGACGTTATTATTGTTGCTATTCATCCATTCTTTATAAAATTATATGGGTCATTTTTCATTCAAAATATCTGCCTAGCAACTGCTAGTTTGAGCTTGCACCTCAAGAGGATTTTATGCACTGGCCAAAATCACCAGCCCGGCTTGCGTTAGGTTTCTGTGATTGTGCCACGTGGACTCCGGGCCAGGTAGTCTTGAATCGGTTCCCTCACTTGGACTCTGCTCCCAGGGCCCTAATTTTCTGGCTCAGCTCAGGTTCAAAGATGTGTCAGACAGCAATATCTGGCAATTCTAGGGCAGGAAAGGCCCCAAACTAAACTGAATTGGGAAATCTCATAGGGTTTCTATGCCAGGACTTGCTGGAAAGGGAGCAATATTTAAGAGAAGAAGAAGCAGGAATGCATCTTTCAGTCCTAGAGACAGATTTGGACTTCTCCCTCACCCCTGCCACACACACACACACACACACACACACACACCATACTTTCAACATTAAAGCATTGCTTAATAATGAATTCTCTCTCTGCGTCATGAGCAACCTAACAACCTAACAAGAATAATTCAAGAAATAAAAGGGACTGAACGCCAGTGCATATGAGACTATTCTAGCAATATGTTAACAAAATATCTTTTTTTCTAATAAATAGATTATATGAAACAGTTAAGAGAGCCTGAGTTAAGATATATTTAAACTGCCAGCTTTACTTCATATCAAAGCTAAAACCTTTTAAGCTTTGTTTACATAACTCCTAGACTGTATGCTTCCTTGTCTACATCTCTTGATGCCTTTGGATTGAAACACTAACTGGCTACATGATACTGAGTAGTGCCATGTGGGAAGTAACCTACTGAACCCTCCTCTGGAACGGAGGACAGAGAGTAATGCAGGAGATGACTTTGAACCAATTAGTAGTGGCACTGGCAGATACTGAGGAACCTTCCAGGGGAGTAAGTTCCAGCCCTCATGCAGCTGGGGGAGGGGTGGAGGATGGTGAAAGACATCCCTGTTTTCATTTATAACTTTATCAATGTTGTTTGTTTCTTGGATGCAGAGCCTCTATGCCCACATTTCTGTCCTGGAAGCAGATTGTGACAAAGCATGGTTGTGGCCCACAGTAGACTTGTATTGATAGATTGTCTGATTAGATTGCTCCAGTACAAAGCATGTACCATATTAAAATATCCCGTGCTGTCTCTGGTATATAACAAGTGAGATGTCAGAAGCCTGGCCCCAAGCTTGGGTTGGCCCATCTGCTTCTGAAGCAGAGGTGGTGCCTTAAGGCTGCTGGTACATAGGGGACAAGAGAAAATGGCATCATTACCTGGATTACTGGTCATCAGACTTGAGACTATGAACTTTCTCTTTTCCTAAAATCACTGATCACTGATTATGCTCAATTGCTTTCATGCTCCTCACGATTCTACAAACCCACACAGTATATGCAAATGCCCCTTCTTGTGGCCTCTGATCTACATTTTTGTACCTTTCTATTACAGCTCTCTTTCCTGCTGGAGTGAATTCTAATGTCAGTTCCTTCTGGCAGGTACCTGGTAACATCTTCACCTTTCTCCTGTGACCCATCTGACAGAGGACTTCCAAAATGTAAAAGCATCATTTTACTTGCGTGAAGCTCCATGAGAGCAGGGATATTTGTTTTGTTTATTGATGTAACCCCAAGTACACAACATATTGTAGATGTTGTTGGCTCGTGTTGAATCATTCATTGCATGTATTTTTTTATTCTCACGACTTCATTTTTTTCAGTGCTCTAAAGTTTATGCAACCAAGTTTTGATTTATCTTTATTCACCTAGCTCATTCTCTGCTTCTCCCCGTAGTATACCTAATACAGTACCATATGGTGAAGGCCCATCAAAATTCAAGTTCACTCATACACCTTTGATCTGTTAAGAATTGCTACACTAGATGGCTCTACCAGTAACTATATATATATATATATATATATATAACTATATATATATATATATATATATAACTATATATATATATATATATATAAAGCTTATTTATGTTGAGAGAGAGAGAAAGAGTGTGAGTGGGGTGAAGGCAGACAGAGAGGGAGAGAGAGAATCCCAAGCAGGTTCCACATTGTCAGCATAGAGCCCCATGTGGAGATTCATCTCAGGACCGTGAGATCATGACTTGAGCTGAAATCAAGAGTCAGATGCTTAACTGACTAAGCCATCCAGGCACCCCTAACAGAAATTATATTTAAAGGGATCAACCATTATACTTTTTCTGCAAATATTTTTTAATGGCAAAGCAGTGTTTGAAACAAAATAAATGGACTTTCATAACTGGGAGAATGTTAGCAATCATCCAGGTCAAAACTTTGTAAGATCAAGAAATCAGGTATAGGGAGATTTAAACAATTATTGAAGGTCATATCATTACTAGTAATCACTCAATAAATAATTTTTGCTTAATCAATTCTAGAAATAGAGAAGCACCTCATCTTCTTTTATATATCTACAGATTCCAAAACATTTATGAAAAACTGTCCTAAATCGGTACAGGATCTCTTTTTAATTTAGTCTAGGAATGCCAAGAAATAAAATATTTATATTATATGTCTGTTATGTGCTATAAGAATTAAGATTTGAGTTCAGAAAAATTCAGCAAAAACTCTCAGCTCCTGACATTCTAGCTCTGCCTTCCAAGGGCTTCGGGTTATTTCTCTTCCACCAGGGAGACAAATGGTTACTAAATCTCTGCAATTAAGTGTAACATGAGGATTTAAATGGACTCAAATTTTCAAAATTGTACCTTAATTTTTTAGCTTGGTAAGACTTTGCCTCAATCAAATAGCACCACATTTAGCTAGCAGCAGGAAGAGGAAAACGAAGTTGAGGGCAATTAAATATATATTCAAAAATACTTCCCGTGCACTAAATTTGATGTCAAGTTCTAAAAGAATACAAAGACGAATAAGTAAAACTCTCTGTTTCAGGAAGCTTAGAATTTATTAGCACAGATAGAGAACACCCACAATGGCGATACAAAGCAGAAAATTAAGAGGTATGTCTTGAGTGGCTCTAATTTTATAGGGAACTAAGAATGCCTGTGCATATGATAGGTCTGGGCAGAACAGAAGCTGAAAGAGCAGAGAGAGGTGGCAGTGGCAGCCTAGTTCATTATGAGGGCAAGACCCAGAGATTACTCACATCACTTCTTGTCACATCCTGTTGGCAAGAACTTGTCATATGACCACCCTAAGCTACAAGTGATACTGAAAAGTACAATCTTAGCTGGAAGTCCATGTGCCTAACTGAAATCAAGGAAAGGAGTTTTCAGTTGAATTTTAACTTTTTTTTTCTGCATCTATTGAGATTATTGTATACATTTTTAAAATGTGTTCTTGCAGTGAATTGTTATTAACAGGTATCCTCACTGGAGCAATTTTGCATACTTGAAATAAACCCAATGTGATAACAACATTATCTCTTACTTAAATTTCTGGATTTGGCGTTCTAATTATTTTAGAGTTTTGCCTTTATGCTGATGTTTCTGCTCAGCTAGATATATACTTTTTTCACATTGACTGCAGTAGACTTTTATTTTTAACTTATGAACTACTTCTGTTTGGCTTTAATATTCTCTAAACTGTCCAATTCCCCTATGATCTTCCACTTAGAAAATCTGCACCTATTCGAAGGGGAACATGCTTCCCTAAATTTGATCTGGGTTGACAGGTATGGAAATCCGATGTGGAGAGAGATATCATTGGAGCCCAGGGGACTCTACAGGACACATGATAGAATCTAAGAAAAAAACCTTTAAAGGTCACATTCCACAAAGGACTAGAAAAGAAATGAATGAAATAGCCCGTTAGGGACACTTGAGTTCTCAGGGCTGGCAAATCCCCCAGAGCTACTGCCTGGCCTAACTTCTTATTGTTTCTGGCCTCTGAGAAATTCCCTCATTTACCATCACTCAACCAAGCTTTAAAGAGGTGTTGGGTTTTATTCAAAATACTACTCAAGTATATTATACATAGTTATCATATGTGCTATGCCAGGAAGGGGTTTACTTTATATCTATTCCACTCTACCGCCAGAAAATGAAGTCCCCATTAGTCTTTCTCTGTGAACTTGATTATTACTACCAAACCATACACCTGAGCTTCTGACTGCGGTCTCATCACTCATTGTTGACCACTCACCATCACCTTAAAATTCTCCTCTCTTAAGTGACATCAGACTCTATGGGGTTTCTTCTACCTCAGTTACTACTCTTCCTCCATTTCTTTCTTTCTCTCCTCTTTCTCAACCTTATTTCTAAATTTTGGAATGTCCCATACTTGGTTCCTGAGCCTCCTCTAGTTCCACATTTTTTCCCTAGAAGATCTTATTCACTATAATATTAAATGCCATTTAAATTTAAACCTCCTGAGCTCCAAGTCCATTTTAACTTGTCCATGTAACCCAGACCATTGGGTCGCAATTAAATGTATCCACAAAACATGTTCTCCCCCCAGGCTTTCTTTTGTCAATAAATTACTCCACCAACCCAACTGCAGGAGTAAAACATATATGACTAATTCATCTTTCCTTTCTTTTCCTTGTCTCTCATTTGTAATCTATAGGCATTTCCTGATACTTTTGCTGCTGAAACATATCTGAAAATGTCCATTTAACTCTACCCACATTTATCCAAAGTATCTTAGTCTTCTTACTGGTCCTGTTGAAATGTCCTTCTGTACAGTCTCTCTGCTTCTTTTCTTCTCCCCATGGTCTCTTTCCCACTGCTTAGCCAGAATGACTCTTTAAAAAGTTAATTCACAGTAAATCAGTTGCTCAGCTTAAAATTTTTTCCAGGATTTTTGCTAGCACCTGTGGCAACATCCAGCATGGTAGCATAGTCAACAGTGTTCTGCAAGTGAGGAAGACCATCTTCGGAGCATCCTCCCTGCCTCACTTCAGCTGTGCAGATATCCTCTTTGTTCCTTAATTCCAGCCAAGCTTTTGCCTGCCCTGGGCTTTTGTAATTGCTATTTTCTTCTTCCCTCCCTTCTGTTCCATGAATGACTGGTTCCTTTTCACTATTCAAGCAGCAACCAAATACCAAGTCCTCAAAGTGTTTGCTCTTGGCCCTTTTAGCTAAGTAGCCCTCTGCAGTTAGGATCTATCAGGTTGGGATCCGTGGGTGGCTCAGTGGGTTAAGCGTCTGACTCTTGATTTCAGCTCAGGTCATGATCTCATAGTTTGTGAGTTTGAACCCTGCATCAGGCTCTGAACTGGTGGCACAGAGCCTGCTTGGGATTCTCTCTCTCTCTGCCCTTCACCTGCTTGCATTTTCTCTCTCTCTCTTTCTCTCAAAATAAATAAATAAACAACAACAAAAGAGAATCTGTCAGATCACCCTGTTCATTTTATCCAAAGCACTTATAAAGTCTGTATCTTATTTATATATGTTTACTGATTATATACACCTAAAAGAATATAGGCATCTTGAGACCAAACTGTCACTGTCTTGTCATTATTCATGTATCCCAAAGCCTGGAGCCATGCCGGCCTTCTTACTTCCAATAGTTATCAAGTACAGGAATAAGTGAAGACATTGCAAGATGGTATTAAATGACTATGAATTGTTAGGACTGATGGTTTCAGATAATCAACATTTGTGGTTGCCGGCATGATGCATACTGTTCACTAATCTATTCTGAGTTTGTAAATAAATCTGTTTATTCAGATTTGCAGTTTACAGTATGATAATGAGGTTACAGACTTTAATAGTAAAAACTAAGAAACAACTTAAAAGCCTTAAAGTTAGTGATTGCTTAAATAATGTCTAGAATATCCATTTTGTATAATGTTTTGCAACCTTTAATGCCTTTCTGATGTCATCAGTGTTCTCAAACTAAATATATGCTGTACAGGTATTATTCTGTACTTAGAAAAATAGCCCAATTTTAATTTGAAGACTGAGATGAAAACAAATTTTATTTTGAAAGAAAAAAAAGATCATGTGGTGGCTGGACATTAATTTCTGTCATTTTCAGAAATATCTTTCTCAGTTTGAGTGTTTGGTGAACAAACAAACATACAAAAAAACCCTATAATGTAATTTAGAAGGAAAAAGAAAATAAAAGAGCTCCATAAAGAATATAAAAATGTCTAAGATTTTCGAGTTTTATTTTATTTTGTTTATTCTTGAACATTATATACTAGGTTCCACATTCCATCACCTCCCTTTTTCTTTCATGTTTTCCACATGCCCTAGTGTCTCTGTCACCTTTACGTTAATAAATTTGTGCAAGAAAATACAACTTTCCCTTGTTTTCTTCCATTAAATTTGAATGAACTACAGAGCAGGGTTTGTGTTTGCAGTGGTTATAAATTTATATTCTTGGCAGCCATGACCAAAAATCCAAAAGGAAAAACGGGGTGTGAAGGGTAGGAGTGGAAGCAGAAACACCTCCGAAGCAGTGTTACCTTTTCCCTTCCTTCCTTTTGCGCTGCCAGAAGTCAGGACTCGGGAGGGACAACAGGATGTCAAAGAAAGCTGGTCTTCTCCATTCATTCCAGAAGGGCCAGTGGGGATTCTGCTTAGGCGTGATGCCAGGAATAGTGGAACTTTGCTTTCATTCTTTATATCCTTTCCTCTCTTAGTCACACATTCACCCACATATTTAGACAAGTAGGAAGTTATTTCAACAAACATAGTCTTATAGCACTTCCAAATGAAGTGGGACAAAGAAAACCAGCAAAGGTTGATTCTGTTTTACCTTTATTTTTATAATACCATGAGTTGAATAGTTTTTTAAGTATGAGGAACATTGCATTCTCAGGGAAATTAAGAATTAAAATTAATACCTTAGCAACATAATTGAGGCTCCATAGGTGAATTTCAAATCGATTTGGTAAATATTGCCTTCTCTGGGCAGAAAAGGATGATGAATGTTAAATAGGACTCCATCTGAGTTTATGGAGTCCAAATGTTACTGCTTTCTAAAGCAATGACACTCACACCTTCTGAATTTTATGGTTAGCTATTTGTCTCCTAAATCAAAGTTGTGTGTTATCAGCTTGGCAAACTTGTGACAGCATTGTCATTCCTGCTTTCAATGGAAGGTTGAAAAGGAAACCGCTCCTCATTTCTTTTCTCCTGTCTTTCACTGGGTTCTCGAAGCTTCCTGATTGGTTACTCTGTGACCCAAACCACCTCATTAGAGAAACTGATCCAATTTGGGAAATAACAAGGGGTACTTCCCGACAACAAACAATTCTAAATACTTGATAGAAAGTTACGTCCATTTATGAGTCACTTTCCTAACTTATTCTGGACCTATTACTAGACAAAATAGAGGAACACCATCACTTTCTGATTCACATACAGATTTAATTAGTGCACAACTGGGGGCCTGTTTCAAGTCATAAAAATGTTGGTAACTCATAGGAGGATATTTGTGAGCCAATTTAGAAGGTCTACAGTAAGTTTAGCAAATTTAATGAAACCAGTAACACCACAGACTAGTAAAGGCAGGCTCCTGGCAGTCCTCTGTGACATGCACAAATCACTTGTGTGTTTGGGAATAATTACACTGAAAGTGATTTTATAAATTAAATAGTAATCATGGAAAGAGTAGAATGATGCCAAACCTGCATGTCTCCCAGACTTTGCATTCTTCCCCATCCTCAAGGGGGGACACTTGTCCCCCACACTGATATTTGTTTTTCCCTTAGACTCCAAAAATAATCGTGACTTTGGTTAGGAAATTAAAGAAACTCTAGAAACTAGGTCAACACCACAGCAGCAATCACCCTTCCTTTATAGTCTGTCCCTGACAACAAGCCTTCTACCATGTTCCAAAGAAAAGCTCCTCATCTTATCCCTCTAGTATGTAACCAATTTCCTGGATTATTCACAGATCCAGAGCCCCTGTTGCGTGGCATGCATAGTGTCCGTATCTCAGTCCCTTTACTATAGTGTTCTACCTTTGTTTGTCTGCACCACTTTTGGTACTGCTTAAAAGCATTGCCATCTTGCTCCTACCCAGAGACCTGACTCAGCCATTCCTAACGTTGCTCACCTCCTGCCTACCCAAGACTGAGTTTTGGTTACCCTTCCAAACCTGGTACATGTCAGAATTAAAATAGTTATTTGGCGTTGACTCTTGAAGATGGTTTGTTTCATACCCATTATGGTTATTGGTTGCATTCTCTGGATGCAGTGTTCTGCTCCTTTTTTTTTTTAAAGTTTGTTTCTTTATTTTGAGGTGGTGGAGGGGCAGAGAGAGGGAGAGAGAGAATCTCTAGTAGGATCTACACTGTCAGCACAGAGTCCAATGAGGGGTTTGAACTCATGAACCATGAGATCATGACCTGAGCCTAAACCAATAGTCAGACCCTTAACCAATGCAGTCACCCAGGCACCCCCAGTGTTCTGCTTTTTAAGAAGACTTTTCTCCAACTAACAAGCAGCTGGTAATTTCTTGTGTTAAGGGGTGGGCAGGTGCAGAGTGACAAATCCTAGGTCTTGGAGTCTGCCTTGTTAGTTAAAAGGTATAAGATCTGTCAAGGGACACTTGAGCTTCTCCTATGAAGATTAACAATAATGGAGCCATTTTGGAAAATAAATCTTTAATACTCCTGGGGTAACCATTAGGAGGATCCTGAGAGCAGGAATAGTTGCTCAGAAAAGAAGACATCCAAATCCTTGGCTGCTGGTATGTGCCTCCTCTTATCACAACTCCTGTGAGTAAATCTGCCTATTGGCAGTTCTAAAAGCAAAGGCTATAGAAGAGCATGAAAGGAAAATTGTAAAGTAGCAAAGTTTATATTTTTAAGTGATTAAACAAAAACAAGTAATAAAAGAATAAAATTCAACTTAATAATTAAAATATTAAAGTATCAAAGAAGAATGAGAGTTTAAATACTAAGTAAGAAAATTAGTGAAATTTACAATAAAGAAAATAAAAGGTAAGATTTAACAGGACAGAAATTTAAATACATTAACATTAGAATGGATACCATCAAGAAGAGGAGAGATCATAGGTACTGGCCAGGATGTGATAAAAAGGGAACACTTATATACCGTTGGTATGAATTTCAACTGGTCCAACCACTACGGAAAACAATATGGAGTTTCTTCAAAAACTTAAAAATATATCTATCATATGATCCAGCAATTCCATTTCTGGATATATACTCAAAGGAAATGAAAACAGAATTTCAAACCATGCTTATTACAGTCTTATTCGTAATAGCCAAGGTATGGAAACAACCTAAAATGTCCATCAGTGGATGAATATATATACTGGAATATACGTACTGGAATATGCATAGTAGGATGTAATTCAACCACAAGAAAGGAGAACATCCTGCCTTTTGTGACAACATGGATGGAAATTAAGCACACGATGTTAAGTGAGGTAAGTCAGACAGTGACAAGTATTGCATGATATCACTTATTATGGAAGCTGAAAAAGCAAAACTATTAAAAACAGAGTAAAATGGTGGTTACCAGGGTCTGGGGAAAGGGGGGCTAAGACAGATGTTGACTGGGAATACAAGCATACAATGAGTGGTAAATAAGCCATAGAGAACGAATGCAGAGCGAAACGAATATAGATAATGTGTTATAATCATCAAACTTGCTGAAAGAGCAGAACTTAAGTATTCCAGCCACTAGAAAGAAAGGATAATTATGTAACGTGTTAGAGGTGGTAAGTATCTTTACAATGGCAATCATATTACAATACATAAATGTATCAAATTAACATGTTGTGCACCTTAAATTTATACAATATATGTCAGGTATATTGAAAAAAATCAAGTTATACATATTGAATAAAATTTTCTGTATCTCCTTTTAACATATCAAATATGATTATGATTTAAAATATCAAAATGATTATGAGGAGCCAAAAATTAAATAAAGACATGAAAATGAGAGCAGCAAAAAATAAAAAGCTAAAACTGAGAAGTAACAATCTGTTACAACATTATAGAAAGAAAGTGGCTGTGGGAATCAATGAGCAATGATACACAAATCTATTCTACAGCAAATTTAAATAGTGTTTCAAAGGTAATTCTGAATATTCCAAAAGTCTTAACCATTTACATTAGAAATTAACCTTCACATAAAATGTGAGTTCAATTCATATTATACATTGTTCAACTTTCTGCTAACTATTTTGATTGCTCAACATTTTCATCGTATAAAATATATGACACTTAACATCTTAGAAATGTAAAAGGATAACTTCCTTGGAATTATAAATACTTAAACATCTTGAGAATATTGATCAAACATATTTACAGAAAAGTTGTGTCAATTCATGTTTACACCAGAAGTATATAGAATGCTCATCTCATTGCATCCTTGCTGACATCGGGTATTAGCACAAACTGATAATTTATTCTTATTTTTATTTTTTTAATGTTTATTCATTTTTGAGACAGAGAGAGAGACAGAATGTGAGTGGGGGAGGGGCACACAGTGAGGAAGACACAGAATCTGAAGCAGTCTCCAGGCTCTGAGCTGTCAGCACAGAGCCGACTCAAGGCTCGAACTCACGAACTCTGAGATCGTGACCTGAGCCGAAGTTGGACGCTTAACTGAGTCACCCAGGCGCCCATGATTATTTATTAATTTGATAGGTAAAGATAGACATTGTGTACATCAGACACTAGGCACAGATACCAATTTTCTGTGATTCTTCAAAACCTGGACAGTGCAGCATTACAAACCTAATAAGCACAATTTTTCAAGGTACTTCAATAATCTTTATATACCTAATTAATCAAGTTTATAAATAAAATAATTCAGAATCTCTTCAGTATTTTAAACATTTTATAAGAGACAAATCTTATACATAGCAACACAGTGAGAGTAGGAAATGTGTATAGGCCCAAATTACAGAAAAGTCTCACACTAAGGTAAGCACAACCATAAACATTTATATACACAGAACTTTTTTAAAATATTAAAATTCCAGGGCACCTGGATGGCTCAGTTGGTTAAGTATCTGACTTTGGCTCAGGTCATGATCTCACTGCTCAGCCTGGAGCCTGCTTCAGATTCTGTGTCTCCCTCTGTCTCTGCCCCTCCCCTGCTCACACTCAGTCTCTCTCAAATATAAATGAACATTAAAAAATTTAATATTAAAATTCCAATTTATAAAAAAAATGATCCGAAATTAAAGAATCATAACACTAAAGCATTGCATTTTTTTCCTGTGCATTCAAATAATTTGCTAGGGAATCAGCCTGAAACTTTCAAGATTTGGTTTAAACTTTGTTAATAAGTTTAAATCCAAGGGCATCTGGGTGGCTCAGTTGGTTAAGCGTCTGACTCTTGGTTTCAGCTCAGGTCATGATCTCACAGTTCGTGAGATGGAGTTTTGCTTCTCACTCTGTTGACAGTGTGGAGCCCGCTTGGGATTTTCTCTCTGCTAATTGCCCCTCCCCTACCCACCCACGTGTGTATGTGCGCTCATGTGCACACTATCTTCCTCTTTCTCAAAATGAATAAACATTAAAAATTGTGTTAGGCCAGGTTTAGATTAACTTTTAATCTAGGGGTAGGGTGACCCTCCTCCTGGGCCATTGCCTTTCTGGGGTCTCCATTGAACACTTGGGATATTCAGCAAAGTCTTTCTACTCTATTCAGAGCTCTCCAATCAGCATTATGCAAGCTCCAGAATGAGCTGCCTTGTAGCTTGGGGTCTTGTACTCTGGGTATGCAAAACTTAGTCAAACTAAGCCAAATTCAGCCACTGATGTAAAGCAAACACCATGCTGATTTTCAGAATCCCTTCACTGAGTAGCTCCCTCCTCTCTGCTACCTTCACAGACTAAGAACTGGGTGATCAAAAGGTCACCATGGCTGTTTCCCTTCTCTTGGGGATCTTGGTCTCATGCACTTATCATTCAATATCTGAAACAGGTACTTTTATTTTGTCCAATCCTATACTGGTGAACAGCACGTGGGTAAGGCTGACACCAGTTACTTTTTCATTCCCCCCACATAGTACCGTAAATTGTTTTTTCCTCTGAAGTTTGTGCTAAATGTGTGCTGGAAATTCTCACTCTGCTGTTTTGTTTTTTTTTTTTTTTTTTTTTTTTTTTTTAGTTTTTTAACCTCTTTTCATGTATTTTATACCTTTATTTTTGTGTTGGATTCTAGATAAAATCTCTTCACTTATATTACAGTTTATTAATTGTCTCTTCAACTGAATCTAATGTGCTGATAAACACTTAAGTTTTTATAATTTATTATATTTTTATTATGGAGAAATTAATTTCATACCTACTTAGTTACTTTTATAGTTTCATGATCTTGATATTTGTCATCTATTTTTTAATTAAATAGAGTGAACAATTATAATCTCTGTGATAATTTTGCCTTAAAATCTTTATAGATCTCTTTCTGAATTTTTTGTTTCTGCTGGTTCTCTCTCATAGTATTTATGTTGCTTTTATGCTCAGGTACTTTTTTTTTTCTCTGAGCTACTTATTATATTAGGAATATTATTTGTTTTAATTCTTTCATGCATTTAATAAATATCTGTTTAGCACTTACTATGTTACAGGTAATTTATTGCAATACAGCAGTGAACAAAGCAGAGATAGATTGCATTGCTAGGGACATTTATATTCCAGTGAGAGGAGAATCAGTAAATAAGTAAATTATATACCTCCTGCCATACAAGCACACACAAACAGGTGCTTAAATTAGTTATCTAGATCACGATGCGTGTTCATGGAAAAAAAATAATTCAGGAATAAAGTAGAATTGAAACAATTGAATGGATAACAGGATGGTCAGGGAAGGCCTCCCTGAAGGATGAACACAAAAATGACCTTGTGAATTTCAGGAGGGATAGCATTCTAGACGAGTGAGTAAGGGACAACAAACACAATAATCTTGAGGCTAGAGCATGCCTGGAGTGTTCAAGAAACAGAGAAGAACAGTATGGTTGAATTTGATGGGGTGTTTTAATTGCAATTGAGAGAAGCATCTAGGTCCATGGAGAGCATCTAGGAGTAAAGGGCCTCTGGTAGGGAGACAGGAAGGATGGGAAGCAGGAGTGTGTTTCTCAAGTCAACGGATACTGTGAATGAAGGAGCTCACTCCCAAAGAGAGGACCCTGGGAGATGGAGTAAAACTGACTCTAGAGATTCTGGATTCCAATTTCATTTAGATTTTGATCATGTGGCTCTTCATTATTTTACTATCTCATTCATGCTTTTAATAAGATTTTTTTTTAATTATTCAGCATTTCTCATTGTTTCAGTCTGTTTTCTGCAGGAAAACAACCTGCCAAACTTCCAGACCCACCTTCTTTTAAAATGTGTCATTGAGGGGCGCCTGGGTGGCGCAGTCGGTTAAGCGTCCGACTTCAGCCAGGTCACGATCTCGCGGTCCGTGAGTTCGAGCCCCGCGTCAGGCTCTGGGCTGATGGCTTGGAGCCTGTTTCCCATTCTGTGTCTCCCTCTCTCTCTGCCCCTCCCCCGTTCATGCTCTGTCTCTCTCTGTCCCAAAAATAAATAAAAAACGTTGAAAAAAAAATTTAAAAAAATAAAATAAAATAAAAAATAAAATGTGTCATTGATTTTTAAGTAATTGATAAAATATTCCATTACTCTTTTACTTCATAAGAAATAAATATTTTTGGAGACGCTTGTTGTCTATGACCTGAACATTCCCTCTATTGCAATAGTCCTGCTGCCCTTATTTCAATAATCCTTTTGGATAAAGTCTTTCCTTATTTCAGAAAGTAATTAATTAATCAAATATTTTTAGAGCTACCCTTAATGATGGCAAGCCTAGGCCAGACAAACATTTCACTGTGATGTCTGTGAATTACTACCAGAGAAAATTCTAGAGATCTTATGGCTCCAGGTAACACTATTTACAAATGGAACTCCCATGCAAGGCAACGGGAGGCTGGATATGAGAGCAGTCCAGAGCTCAATCCGAAGCAGAGAGTACGGATTCAAGTTCTCACTCTATGATTCCTTTTGCTTCAAGTTGGGAAAGGTACTTCACCTCTAGAAATCTCAGTTTCCTCATATGTAAAATAAGATTGTAAGAAATAAAGAAGGCATGTGAACAACTAAGCATCATGCCTGGTACACAGTAAGTGCTCAAGCAATGTTAGCCACTGTATTAGGTTTCTATTGGTGTGAAATTACCACAAATTTAGTGGCTTAAAACCACACATATTTACTTAGTTCTGTAGTTAGAAGTCTAACATAAGGCTCACTGGGCTGTACCCAAGGTGTTGGCAAGGATGTGTTCCTTTCTGGAGGCTTTAAGGGAAAGTCTGTTTCCTTGCCTTTTCCAGCTTCTAGGGGTTAACTGCATTCCTTCACTGGTGGTCCCCTCCTACCTTCTTCAATGCCACCAGTGGCAGTTGAGTCCCCCTCCCACTGCCATCTGTTTGGTTCTCTGCAGCTGGAACATATTCTCCACATTTAAGGATTCATATGATTACATTGGGCCTCTAATTCTGATCCAAATTAAATTTCTCATCCAAAGGTCCTCACGTTAGCATCCCTGTCTCAAGGTGCTTTTTGCCATGTAAGGTGACATAGTCACAGGTCTCTGGGATCAAAATATTGACATTTTTGTGAGGCTATTATCCTACCTATTGCAGCCAAGATTATTATTGTTTATTCAGCACAACGGCTGAAAATTTGAACCAAATACAGCCTATCATTATGCTTAATGCCAGCATTGATCTGACAACTAAAGAACTAGCACCAAACAAACAAAAACTCCAAAATGAGATTATGGTCTTTGACAAGAAAAGAGAAAGAAAAGGTGAACTCATGCGGGTAGGGAGTGTCAACTAAATCTTTCTCATCTCCATCCCCCATATATTCTGGAGTAACCAAAGTTCTCAAGGATGCTGTCATTGCTCTTCCCTTCTCATTTGTTTCCTCAGTCTTGGACTTTAATTTTTTTAGTAATTCTTTCTACCTTTTATTGACAGATTACATTAGTTTCATGGTATACAATTTGATGACTCAATATTTGTATACATCGAGAAACGATCACCAGTAGTAAATGTCTATTGAGAGACTATCTTACAATAATTATTGGAATTTGATTTCAATTAAGTGTATGCCAACAGGCTAATCAAAAATGAGATACAGTTCTGAGTCAAATCGTAAGGAGCTAATTTGTTTGATCTTCAGTTGATTGATTTTGTTTTTCTTTAAGTCCTCTTTTATTAACATTCACCTTTTGGTTGTATACTTTGATCATTTTATATGTTGTCAGTGAAATTTTAGTGACATATGAAGAATTAATGAACATTGCAAATTTTCAGTGAGACACTGTGCTGAACAGGAGTTGAGTAACTTGGACCTGGATAGACTTTGGCTAATGGCACCACTGGAGGGGCCTGGGAGGAACAGCTTATTCTCCTTGATTGTTTTCTCTAAACCATCTGTAGTTTTCAACCAAATCTATTTGAAAGTAAAATAAGCTGCAGCACATGGTGAGTCACACGGCATTTGTCACCATGTCACCTTGCAAGAGAAGTCATTTAGACCAACGTCATTTACATACTGATGATGACAGCTGGGTATATCCGGGTCAAGGCCAGGATGGTGGAGCACGAGATTATACTGCCTCCTCTTAGGAGTTGGAAACTGATAAATGTATAATGCTAACAACCTCCGAAGCCTCACACTTTTAAATGTACTATTTTCAGAGCGAGAGCCTTGTCTTCTCTAGTACCTTCTCTTTGGAAGGAAACACACACGCATGCAAGCAGGCACACATGCATAACCCCAAGCCATAAATAACTGTATAATGAAACCTCATGCTCTGTGCTTAGGTTTTCTTTGGATAATAAGGTTGACAGAGTTTGTCCTTTAAGCACCCCATTTATATAATTATAAATAAATATACAGATGCATTTGTAAAATAAGTATGCTCTCCCTTCTAGTGCCCTTCTCCCTCTGAGAGTGACATTGAAACATGTTAAAAAACAGTCTGCAAATGAAATAAAGCTCATCCTTATGTTATGCTGAAAACTTAAATATATGAACCTCCATCTTTGCTGAGCAGCCTTATTTGTGCTACTACTTGGATCAACGGCCTACAGTATGTTCAGGTTTAGGGATCTAGTCTGATGGTATGGTGTCCGTTAAAAAAAATAAGTAAAAAGTTGGAGAGCAATATGGCAATATGGCAGCAGTAGTAGAAGCATAGATTTTTCAATCCCCCCAAATAACCCAATAAACGAAGAAACTAGGTTAACAAAAAGCAACAAACAAAAATCATTTTTAAGTATCTTCAGCCAGACCAAGTGACAAGGTATCCCACATACTGAAAAATATTTGGCTGGGCCGAACCAGTAACAGCAAATATATTTATATGGTATAAAGATAAAAATGGAAAACAGGAAAGAGACAAGGTGACATCAGAAGGCTCTGAGAGGCAGGGATCCCAGAAATTGATAACAAGATGACAATCTTGAAAAGAAAGAGGCAGAAAATATTCCCACACCAAAGGCACGTCAGAAAAATGTGCCTACAACACAGATGAAAGATGTAATCCAGTATTTTAAATATAGGTAATGGAATATAGCCAAATGGCATAAACATCTGAAAAGCAATCTTTTATGCATTTAGTCATCATATTGTTAGTGGTAATATTAGTATTGGTCTGGGATTATTAGATGCAGTAGGATAAAGCAATAATGAAAAGATTAAGAATAAGTAGAATGGATACATTTTATATCTTGATAAATTTGTAATGGTTAATTTCATATACATTGCATATATTCCATTTTATAGGTGAAGAAATCAATATCAATTTAATTATTTTCTTTTTTTTTAATTTTTAATGTTTATTTGTTTTTGAGAGAGAGACAGATTATGAGCAGGGGAGGGACAGAGAGAGGGAGACACAGAATCCAAAGCAGGCTCCAGGCTCTGAGCTGTCAGCACAGAGCCCGACACGGAGCTTGAATCCACCAACTGTGAGATCATGAGCTAAGTCAAAGTCAGATGCTTAACTGACTGAGCCCCCAATTTAATTATTTTCTGTAGTGCACAGTGAAGTACGTACATTAGTGGTTTTATAAATACACTAAAATCATTTAACTTTAAAAAATATCAGTTAGAGCATAATGGAAAAAGTTACTATATCTTGAGAAAACATATCTGTGCAAATTGCATGATCCTTCCCTTTAATGTTATCTTTTTTAGGCTAAAATGTGTCTCAGTTTTGGGTATAATCCTAAACTGGAGGGAAAAGTGAAATCAACACCTATATTTTCAAAATGTGAGATTGTACATATACTGGCGTAAGATTGAACATCTGAAATATTACACCACAATCATGGATTTGCTCTACCTTTTGCTTCTAAGTGCTTATGGCTTTGAATCTTAAATTGTTTACTTTCGGGGCTCCGGTTAAGCATCTGATTTTGGCTCAGGTCGTGATCTCAGGTTTCTTGAGTTCGAGCCCCACATTGGGCTCTCAACTGACAGCTCAGAGCCTGGAGCCTGCTTTAGATGCTGTATCTTCCTCTCTCTCTCTCTCTCTGCTTCCCTGTCTCTCTCTCTCTCTCTTAAATAAACATTAAAGACAATTTTTTTAAATTTACTTTCTTACTTAGAATGGCCATTGGCTAAATATAAATTTTAGATACAGAAGCACTGTTGCAATCAGATTTTCAGTGTGATTTCTACGTCCACTTAACTTTTTTGGATATTTTTTTTTCTCACTTACTTGGCTGACTTTTAGTGTTTCAGGAATTCGTTTTCCTTATGATCTCAGGGGATTTTCTCACGTCAAAAGACAACATTCTAACTTTTCTCATATAAATAAAATAATATGAGATCTGGAATACAGAGAGAAACATAATGTTTTTCAGGGTACCGACATAATCTTTCTTCCAGGAAAAATTCCTTTCAGATGTGACCAAAATCGGAAACACATTCTCCTTTGTCAGATAACACTACCCTACTAGATGAATGAGAAATAACATTCAAGATAACTCAGGGATAAGAAATATAGCAAAAGGCAATCCCAAGGACCTGCATGAGCTCAGCTAGGTTGTTTCCTTCCTGATTGTATTTCCCAAAGGCATGGGCAATTCGAGTTATAAGTACCCATAAAGATGGACCCCCACATTCTCCACGTGAGAGAACTGAGACCCAGAAAGGCTGAATGGCTTGTCCAAGCTTCTGGAACCAGAATAGAGGTCTCTGTGATTTTATTCCAGTGTTCCTTGACCTAAACCATTCTACTTTCCATATTTCCAACTCCTGCCTTTTTATATGTCTTATGTAAGGAAATAACATTAAAATTAAGTCAGGAAGATAGTGATTAGAATATCCACATTTATTTTCCAACTTGAAGTGACATTTCAGGGCATAGGCTATGCTGAAGTAAAGCAAAAATAAAGTAATCCTTAGAATAAAAAATGATACATTTATTTACGTTTTGGTGTGGGATAACTAGAATCTTAAGATTATAGGATTAACCATAAGATAAAACCCTTGCGTATGGGTTTAGACTAATTCACCTTCCCTGAGTAGCAGCAATACAAGTACAATTGTGCAATTGCTTACATATGGCTCACAGTAGCTATTATTGCCATATATAACGTTATTTAAATATATACATATTTACCTATAAATATTCTATAAATCTCCAAATTTATGAAAAAGACCTTTATTTCTATTCCTATAGCATATACCCTACAACATTCTGGTCAGGACTCTGCATGGGATTAATAAACTCTTGTCACAAAACAGTATGCCAGTAAAACCCAACCCACAAAAATGTTCTTCTTGAAAGCCCGTAAAGAAATAGGTTAATACCTATGTGGAGACTTTTGAATAAAGGTTTCTTGTGTGCTGAAAATACTTGCTTATCACCTCCGTCTCTATCCAAAATGTGTCTTGATTCAATGAAATTGGCCTTCCATCCAGATACCCTCGTGATGTTTCCTGAGTTCCTATACTGGATGTTGGACCAATTATTGTTTTCATTTGTGAGAGGTGTTGAAATTGGAGTAGTGTATTCTATGTTTCCAGAGAATTTGATACACAATCACAGTTTTTGATTTTAAGAATACATTACTTCTAAAACCTTGAAATTCTTTGTATATTAAGTATTCCCCGTGGGAAATTTGTGCAAGCTAGTATTTATATGTAATTAAGCCTGAGGTTTATACTAAAAAAAAAAGTAATAGCTGGTAGAAATTATGGATTATATAAGTAGAATATGTTTGAAAAATCAAAATTATTCTTTAGAGTAAATGGGAAACCCAGGAATGGAAAAATATGTGTTTATTCAGTATATACATTTTTAGCGTCACTCAACAGTGACATTATAATCTAATTTTGCTCATAATTCCTACATGCCTTTAACATATTTGTATGCATTAAATATAAATCATAAAGATCAGTAAAATTGTATTAATACATTTTACACTTAATTTTATTTTCCAACCAAAAATGCAAATGGTGATGATATAGTTTTGCAATCATTCAGAATAATTTTGCACACAATAGCTGATCGAGAGATCAAATTATTAGATGTAATTTTAGAAATCCACATTACTCTAAATAAGCTTCGACTTCTTTTTTTTGAATAACACAATAACAACTTGGTGGGCAGAAAAGCAGAACACAGTGAAAATGATGTTAGCAAGACAGCTTGGCAACAAATATCAATTCTCACTTGTTAAGTGCTTTGAGCATCATAGCCAATCACACCTACCTAAAACCTAATGTTGAATGAACATGAACAGATTACAAAGGGATTAACATATTTTGGGTAAATATTTTAATTTTTGAGTAAATATATAAGCAATATTGGCTGCCTAGAAATGTGAGCTGAGCCATTACAAAAATGAAGTTAAGGGCTTCCACAATGACATCCCACATTTTTATCCTCGCAAAGCCAAATGTAACACCTAGTTTTCAATGCCCTCCTGAATTAATAGCTGTGGATGGTCATCTCTGATGCAAGAGAAGATCTTAGAACAGAAAAAAAAAAAAACTTTATTAATTGCTGCAAGTAATAGGGATTATTGTTAAGAAATGGAGGTCACGTGATAGAATAGGTGTGAACATGACAACCATTGCTTATCTATCTACACAGGAAGCATGTTACCAGTATCTCCTTTGCGCATAAAATTATTTAAGAGAATTCAGCATGATGCATTATTTATAATTAACTATTAACAAAGTACTGCTTAAGGCAAAATAATTTCTGAGGGGAAAAAACAGCCTTTAAGTATATTTCTGCCTAGAAACTTGAAATAATCTGAAGGAAGAATATTAGATAAATAGTATTTTGCTCTTTAATATTGTATAGTCTATCCAAATCCAGTCATTTTCTTCCAGCTTTTTATTCTATGTTTTAGGGGGGAAATGTACTTTCACTTTGGTGCCTTGAGTAGGAAGAAGAGTCTTTGAAACTTCATTCAGACCAAAAACAAGTATCTATTTCATCCATCGTATATTTCCCTTTCTGTTCTTTACCTTTTTTGTCTGGAATAATCTTCTGTACTTGCAATGAAATTTTTTTTTGTACGTTTTCCATGATACAGGCACACATTTGGGACGTGTCCAGATATTCAGTCAAACTACATACAAAAGTAACTTTTGTATTTAAAGATGGCACTATTGACACCATAACTTTCACACACTAAAGAAACCAGAGATTTGTTACATTTTTTTATTTAAAACTCAGTTGTTGGGGCATCTGGGTGGCTCAGTCATTTAAGCGTCTGATTTCAGCTCAGGCTATGATCTCACGGTTCGTGGGTACAAATCCTGCATGGACCTCTGTGCTGACAGCTCCGAGTCTGGAACCTGCTTCAGATTCTGTGTCTCCCTCTCTCTGCCCTCCCCTGCTTGCGCTCTTTCCCTCTCTCTCTCTCTCTCTCTCAAAAATGAATAATCAGGGGCGCCTGGGTGGCGCAGTCGGTTGGGCGTCCGACTTCAGCCAGGTCACGATCTCGCGGTCCGTGAGTTCGAGCCCCGCGTCAGGCTCTGGGCTGATGGCTCAGAGCCTGGAGCCTGTTTCCGATTCTGTGTCTCCCTCTCTCTCTGCCCCTCCTCCATTCATGCTCTGTCTCTCTCTGTCACAAAAATAAATAAACGTTGAAAAAAAAAAAATTAAAAAAAAAAAAATGAATAATCATTAAAAAATTTTAAAAACTCAGTTCTTACTCTAATAATTACTGCTCTTCAATCCTTTTATATTCACAATGTTTTAGCTCTCACTTCTCCATATTTTTATGAATCTATCATGGTAGCTATGGTACTAAAATGTTTCTCAGATTAACTAATAATTCTCTCCACCAAACTACTCCCTGGTTGAGGACAAAATGCACATCTTATTTGACTTTGCCTATCCCAAGCAAAGAACTTGGTATATAGTAAACATGAATAATAATTGTTGGGTTAACTAAGTATAACTACTTAAGATAACTTAATAGACTTCTACAAGTCTACATCAAAGAGCCCACCTGCAGTGATATTTCTGGTTACAGTAGAATCTGTGTGGACAATTGAGTTGACCACATCTGTGAGAAAGTGTAGAGCTTGGGAGGGGGGCGGAATTACCATGTACTTTGGCCTCTGTTTTTTCACACAAGTGAAATCTTCTAAAAATGTGCATCAATGGTAATATTGAACAAAAAAATGAAAGAATCACAAAAGACTCATGCAAAAATTGTAGGCATATTGTGTGTTCAAAAATTGTGGACATAGTTACACAGTAGCCAATTTCAGACTCGTTGTTTGAAGACTATGTATCTTAGATAATTTTTCAGTGCTGGCTGGTGACATTCTTTCTGCCTCCCTTTCTCCCTCAACCAATTCAGTAATTCCATTCTAGCCCCAGATGCCTGATCCTTTTAAGGGGTTGGAGAATGAGAGGCAAAGAGCAAGCCCTAGGGCAATCACTTCAATTTGTCATCCCTTAGGCTCATCTGAGGGCAATTCCCATGGAAGGAGGGAGGATGAATTAAAATGTAGTGAAAAGGTTGTGTGTGTGTTTGTGTGTGTGTGTGTGTGTGTGTGTGTGTGTGTGTTTCCATTTGATTCAATAGAGAGTTCTAAACAGCCTTAGTCTGATACCAGCACATTCTGTCACATAATCAGAATTAAGTTCATTCTAATCCCTCTTCTTTTAGTATGACAGATAGTAGTTTCTTTACATTCAAAAAACTAAGTTTCCTATTCTATGAACTCCTGATAGTGTCCACAAGGAAGAATATTCATCATTTTATTTGCAATTATCTCCTAGAGATCCTCAGATCCCTTTAATTTCAGTTCAGCAACTTTCCTTATTCAATAAGGGAAAAAGATCTCAGGGAAATATTAGGCATAATCTTTCTGAAAACTGTCAAAAGAATTAACAAAACATTTAAGGTCCAAACCTTATTAGTCACTGAGCAATACCCCATCCACTCCAGGGGTGTCCCTTGTGATTCCTTTCTAGTTGGGAAAGTTGCAGAATCTGTGAGTGGCATGGCCCCAGAAGCCCCATCAAATTATGCCAGTCAGAGACCTCATGAATACTCACACAAACAATAAAGGGACATCTCTTTTCAGTCCCAGAAGATGGATCTCTAACTCGGTGCTTCCCACATGCTGATGTTTTCTTTCATTCTTCAGTTGTTAAACATAATAGCTTGTCATGGAACTTTCTAAATTAACTAATTCCATTTGAAATTCTCTTCATTTTAATTAGTTTTAACATACAGTAGAGACATTTTCAATTAAGCATGAGAAAAATCATACTTTACTACAAAACAGGCTTAAAGGTAGAGCAAATTTAATTTAAATATTATTTTCTCTCTCTGTCATGGATCTTAACTTTTCAACCTTGTCTTTTTGTGGGTAATTTAAGCTAGCAAGTTACTGAATTTTGAGCAACCCATTATTACATAGCTTGATGACAATCTCAATATAGTTTTTGAAAAATGTTTATTTATTTTGAGAGAGAGAGAGCACACAAGTGGGGCAGAGGATGAGAGAGGGAGAGAGAATCCTAAGCAGGTTCCACACTATCAGCATAGAGCCCAGCATAGGACTCAAACTCATGAACTGTGAGATCGTGACCTGAGCTGAAATCAAGGGTCAGATGCTTAACTGAGCCACCCAGGCACCCCCATGGGTTTTATTTTTTTTCAGAATAGAGTCAGTACACACATAACCTCTTACTAACTACACGTATTCTCTTCACTAATGTGCATATAACCATTTACTTCCTAAGAAAAAGCTATATCCTTTCCACAAATGAAGCCCCATTCATATTTTTCATCATAAAGTCTAATGTACGGATGTTTTAAAAAACTGCTTGAACAGAAAATGCCCTTTCTTACATTACCAGTCATGACAGAACATCTAGCCCTGATTCTTCCCAAACAGTTTATCTCAAAGGGCACTAGTGGATGAAAAATGCTAGTAGATGGACAAGCTTTTTTGGATTGTGCTTTTCTCTTTTTAAGTAGGAGTACAGCGTGATCTGTTGCAGAAGACCAAAAGGAAGAAAAAAAAAAAAAAAAGCAACTAAGCACCTTTTCCTTCCCCAGATGGGCCACAAGCATCCTTCCAGCATGTGCTTTTGGTTGCTAGCTCAGCTTTTCTACCAGGGGTCAGCAGTAGGTCATAAACAGAGTGTTGGCAATTTGTGGTAGGTGCTTTACAGAGTCCCTCCCTGCCCACCGGACTTCAAACTCAAATAAAAATTTGGAATAGTAAAGCCAAAAGTAATGTGCAAAATGAAACAGCCAAAACATTTTTTAAGCATCTGGTGTTAAAAAATTTATTGTGCAGATCAATTTTTACAATCTACTCCCTGCTTTTATTTCCCTTTCTCTCTGTACACAAATTCATCATTTAGTTTATAAAGCATATTTTAAAGTGAGCCATCTTGTTTTGATCATGGTACATGAAAAAGGTAGACCAAGGTTTATAACCTCACCAACGATATTGGTCTCCTGGTACAACACCAGACTTTTATTTTACTAACACTTCACAGAAATCAGAACAACAATGCTAAGAATACCTATAGATATGCAGTAAAGATATGTCTCTAATGCTACTTGTTGCTGATTAAATATAAATACAGCAGTAGTGAGGATGTGAAAACATTGGAACTCTCATACATTGTTGACGGGAATGTAAATGGGTACAGTTTCTTTTGAAAACAGTTTGGTAGTTCCTCCAAATGTTAAGCAAAGAGTTTATGACCTAGTAATTCTATCCTTAGGTACAAGCATACCTTGCTCTATTTCATGTTGCATTATTGCACTTCAAAGATACTGTGTTTCTTACAAATTGAAGGTTTATGGCAACCCTATGTCAAGCAAATCTAGTGGTGTCATTTTTCTTTTTTCTTTTTTTTTTTTTTTGTTTATTCATTTTTGAGACAGAGGGAGACAGAGCATGAATGGGGGAAGGTCAGAGAGACAGAAGGAGACACAGAATCTGAAAAAGGCTCCAGGCTCTGAGCTGTCAGCACAGAGCCCGACGCGGGGCTCGAACTCACGGACCAAGAGATCATGACCTGAGCCGAAGTCAGACGCTTAACCGACCAAGCCACCCAGGCGCCCCTAGTGGTGCCATTTTTCCAACAGCATTTGTTCACTTTGTGTCTCTGTCAAATTTTGGTGATACTCAACAATACTTCAAACTTTTTAATTATTCTATTTGTTAGGCTGATCTGTGATCAGTGATTACAACTCATCCAAACTTCAGATCATGGCTAGCATTTTTCAGCAATAAAGTATTTTTAAATTAAAAAGTAAGTAAGTAAGTAAATAAATAAATAAAGTATTTATTATGAGAAATGATCTGGGGGAATGATCTCTCAGGAACAAGGAAAAGTTATACACATAGATGAAATAAACGAATATATGGATTCTGCTAATGAATTGTTCTCATAAATAATTAAATTATTTATACAACTAGATGCCTTGGGAGGTAATATGATGCAACTCACATGATTTACTGTTTGTTGTAATATTGGTAAAAAGTAAAAGGACCAAGTGGTATACCCTGGATTTCAACTTGCTACCCACTGATTTTAGCTGCAATTTTAGATTATTCTTTGAAAAACTGCAACATGAAATGATGGAAGTATAGATAAAGTCCTAAAATTACAATGACAGCAGATTCATCACCTGTCTTACTGGATAGTTTGCAGAAGTGTCAGAGATTTTTATTGTAACCTACTAGTTTTTTTTTTCCTGATTCATCAAGGAAAACCTAGTAAATCACTATTTCATTTTAATGTGGAAGTTATTTAACCATTTCATGTGAAACAACAAAATCATAATCAATATTAGCTAATACCTACTGATTACTGAGCATATGCCAGGCACTGTGCTAAGTACCCCATTTATATTATCTTATTCAAAGAACTATCGGGGTGCCTGGGTGGCTCAGTCGGTTAAGCGTCCGACTTCAGCTCAGGTCACGATCTCACGGTCCGTGAGTTCGAGCCCCGCGTCGGGCTCTGGGCTGATGGCTCTGAGCCTGGAGCCTGCTTCCAATTCTGTGTCTCCCTCTCTCTCTGCCCCTCCCCTGTTCATGCTCTGTCTCTCTCTGTCTCAAAAATAAATAAACGTTAAAAAAAAAAAAACTAAAAAAAAAAAAACAAAGAACTATCAATACTTTACAGTCTTATTATCTCTATTTCAGCGATGAGAAGATTAAGAAACTCATTCAAGATATGGAACAAATCTCTTAGAGGAGTGGAGGTTGCCTTCAGCTCTACTACAAAAATTTGTTTGAGTAAAGGCACTAGAAGCGTCTTACTCTTCCTTTAATTCACAGATGGAACAGCACTCTATCAGATCCCCAGGAAGAATAAGACCAGAAAGAGGAAAATGAGAGTTGGTAAGAAATAAGTGTTGGCTACATACAGAGCTAGCTTCTGTGCATTCACACTGTCACTTCTCTGACCAGGGACTTCCAAATTCTCTTGTCATGGTCCATGGCATAAAATACAATTTACATTGTGACCCTGTATACTAGTACACTTGTATGCACACATACACTTTCTATTAACTGAAGCAGTTTTCGTAAAGCAATACTTAGCATTACTTAGATTATGCTTTCTGAGAATATTTCATTCTGTTGTATCCATTAAGAAATGTTTGTCAAGCCTAACTTTAATCAACTTCAGAATTTTAGGGCCATAACTTGAAAAACTGCTCATGTGAACTTCAGAGGGCTTTGTATCCATGCTTACTTTGAAAATGAAATTTGAGAATATTCTTTCCTTATAGTAATGATATTTTATCTTCCTGTCAGAAGTAAAACAATAGGGAGGGAAGTATATGGAGTCTTTAAAATATATTTTTAAGTATTTTTAATAGTAAAATAAGAGAGTTGTCTCTACTCTTTACACATGGTGTCCAAGATATTATGCCAGAGGTCATACAAACAAAGCAAATGCACCCCAATCTAACACAGAGATATGATGACATCATTCTCCAGTGTAAAGTTCTTCAATTCTGGGGCCCCTGGATGTCTCAGTCGGTTGGGCGGCTGACTCTTGATTTTGGCTCAAGTCATGCCTTGGGGTCATGGGATTGAGGTCCACATCAGGCTCCACATGGAGCCTGCTTTAGGATTCTTTCTCTCTCTTTCTCTCTCTCTCTGCCCCTCTCCACTGCTGTGCATGCTCTCTCTCCAAAATAAATAAATAAATAAATAAATAAATAAATGTTCTTCATTTCCTTCCTATAGCCTTTAAAATAATATTTAAACTCTGTATTATGGAAACAGAGGGCTCCAGGCTCTACATAGTTTCTAACTACATGCCTACCTTTATTCCCCATCCTATTTTACCCACCATTCAAACCAAATAACTCCCAGCTCCCAGAAGAGATCCTGCATACCCTCTCATGCTATCTTTGCACATGCTCTTCCACTTCTGGGGAATGTCATCCTTCAAATCTCAGCTCAAATAAAGTTTCATTTAATATAATAGTTTGTCAGAATATATTACCTTTTTAACTATAAATTTCAGGGATTTAGAATGGTAGTAGACCATCTTTGACCTAGAATATTTTGGACCTGATCCTTTTGGATTACATATAATTCCAAAATTTAAATATCAATAAGGTCTCTGTATTTATAATGATAAAGAGTCATGACTTTACACATGCATTTATTTAGTTTTTTACATTTCATTACTATATGAATTAGTGGGATGGAAAATATTCCAATTAGTTTATATTTTTTAAGTGATTAGCTACTAACAAGTAGATAAATAAGAGCCACACAATTCATGATTTGCCAGAGAGACTCCTGTGTATGGATTCATTCATTATGAACTCCACCTTGACATACCGGTGAACTGTCTGAAACCCAAGAGATCATACAATCATCAAGGCCCAGGATCTATAGCAAATTGCTTCTCAATAATTACAAAGATGTGACTTTAGAAATAGGAGATTGTAAAAATAGTCCTTTCATAATAATGCTTTTGTTTACATGCTGTAATGAACTCTGCTGGTGGCCTGCCCGCATCCCATTACCATCTGGTTAAAAGCAGTCTCCATCACTGTGAGTGTTGGCTGTTAATTGCTCATAGCCACCCCTTCTTGGTAGAATTCCCCTTGGTTAAACAGAAGCCACCTCACCAAGGATGCTAGATTTCCCTGCATGTTGACGCAGCCTGCAGTCAGTTAATGACTTACTGACATGGGATTATAAAAGTTGGTTGCCTCTTTCCTTAAAGTGGAATAATCTCTGTAATGTAATTCATCCTTCAGTGCTCCAGAGACCATATCTTTGCTTTGCTACTTCCTCTGGCCTATCTTTTTATTTTTCAAGTTTCTATTTAAATTCCAGTTAGTTAACCTATAATGGGGTCTCAATCTCAGGACCCCTAGCCAATCCTACTTTCCTTATTCCTTGTTTCCTGAAAGCGTTTTTTCAATGAGTGACACACACCCAAATTCTTATCTTAGGCTCTGCTTCAGAGAAACTGAAATGAAGAAATGTGGTCCTTGTGTTTTATTTCCCAGCAGTTACTGAATAATTAATAAGTGGGTATGTTTTCTAACATTCTTGAAGAAATATGTTTTCATTCTACTCTAGTACATATACTAAAAGGTTTGTATTGTGATTTTCTTTAATAAGATTTCCCTTTATATACCAAATTGAACTCGATTCCTATGAAATGGTCTTTGGTCTACTATAAAGCTCGCCTGTAGCACAGGTTAATTGTCAGGGTAAAAGGAAACCAATTGCCCTGTCTAAAGGCCATGTAACATCTTATAATCATCAAATAAATCAGGTAGAGAAATGAATATGTTTTCACTAGATATGCCTTTGTCATCATGCTCATAATGGCAGAAGGTTCTAATGTATAATTACCCACCAACAGCCCAGCACCAAAAGGGGATGGATGTAAGGTATTCCTGTTTAAAAAGAAAAAAAAAAAACAGAGATCTGTCTCTGTTTTCCAAGAGTTTCTGTAGTTTTATCTCTTATAGAGTAAAACCTTAGTTTGGGAACATAGTTTGTTCTGGAAACATGCTTATAATCCAAAGCACTTGTATATAAAAGAGAATTTTCCCATAATGGAAACTCAGATGACTCATTCTACAACCCCAAAATATCCACATAAAAATGATTACAATACTATAATATAATACAAAATAATAAGGAAAATACAAAACATAAAAAAAAAAATTAACCTGCGCTTACCTTTTGAAAACCTTCATGGCTGGTATGAAAGAGATAAGAGAGAGGAGGATTATTGTGTATGACCTTTCACTATTGCTAACGGAATCACTGCTTTCTGTTGGCTTAATGGAATCTTTTTCTGCATGGGAACCATTGTATACACTCACAAGGATGTTGACTACAGTACAGTATTATATAAACTCTTGTCATATACTGTATTTAATGTAACTGGCAATAGGCAGCAGAGGAAAGGGTCTATGCCTGCAGGCAGCCTGATCTAGAATGAAGCAAAGCATTCCCAGGCTTATTCTTGTATGAAAAAGCAAAGGACTGTCCATAAGTGCTTTGAGTGATAAAAAATGCACGAGTGCCTGTTGTGGACACCTCCCAACGTTCTGAAAAATCACTGATTTCTGCCAAACACCATGGCCTGAGACTGAACATCCGAGCATGGGAGATGATCACCCACAATCCCATAGAGAAAGAGAGAGAGAGAAGAACCTTTGGTTCAGTTGTGATCATGTGACATTTGGCATCATGTACCTCTTGCGTTGAAAGACATTGTTCGTTTATCAAGTTAAAATCTATTAGGAATGTTTGCTCACCTTGAGGAATGCTTGCAGAACAACTTACTCGCAATCCAAGGTTTTACCATGTTTTGTTTTTTAAAATGTTTCTTTGAAAACAATATTAATAAGTGACCATTGCTACTTTTCAAAACTTTATTTTTTTGGTAGTACCCTCTGTCCTTTGACTAAAACACAAAATCAAAACACACGTTTTCCCTTTTCACACCTGCTGCAATCCCTCACAAGGTGTAATATTTGCAGAGCACTCCCAGGAGTTTAGTGTGAACAGAATGCTAGTTTAAGCTGCTTACCTTCGAGTGTCAAAATCAGCTCTTCAGCATAAACAACAATCCAAACTAGGTATATCCATCACACAACCAAATTACCATGTGTTCATGACCTCCTTAGTCTCCAAGTGCCTTCTACACTTAAAATGACACAATATTGCTCACAAGACAACTATAAAATATAAGACTATTTTATTTTTTTAATGTTTATTTTTGAGAGAGAGAGAGAGTGTGTGTGTGTGTGTGTGTGTGCATGAGCAAGTGGGGAGGGCCAGAGAGGAGAGAGAATCCCTCTCCTCCCCAAGAAGGCTCCATGCTGCCAGTGCAGAGCCCAACATGGGGCTGGAACCCATGAACCATAAGACCATGACCTGAGCCGAAATCAAGCGTTGGACGCTTAATTGACTGAGTCACCCAGGTGCCCCATGACTTTTTAAAATTAGCACAGATATCCAGGCAATTTATGGTAACATTTATCCACAAACTAACTGTAGATTTCACCTTCTGAATATTTATTTTATGAACTTGGATTAGGGAATCCCCATAGGCACGATACAATTCAAAAGGCAAAAAATTGTTTTCTGAAATACTGGTGCTTCTGTGTGTGAACATTTATCCATATCCTGGTAAAGGTTAAAGTTGCACAGGTGTTTTCATTTGTCAAAACTCAGGAAAAAATGCACTTTAGATTTGTGAATTACAGTGTATGCAAGTTTACTTTTTAAAAAAGGGTCTCTAAGAAAATACTGAATAATAGTTAATGGTAAGTATTTTGAAGAATTTAGGGAAAAGGTATACTTTGAAATAAAGAAAGATGAACTAAGTAGAGAACAGAAGCGTGGCTAGAGTGATAGATATGTAATAAAGCAAATACAACAAAGTGTTAATTGCAAAATCTAAGCAGTTAGTATTAGGATCTTCATATGCAATTCTTCCAACTTTTTTTGCATGCTTAAACATTTTTATAGTAACATAATAGGTGAACTTTATGTCTCAAGCAAATGGAAACTGTGATATGTTCCAGTACAATGAAAAAAATCTTTTTTCCCCCTGTATTTTAGAGAAAGAGAAAGAGTGCACGAGCTGGGGAAAGGAACAGGAGTGAGAGAGAGAGAAAGAATCGTAAGCAAGTTCCATGCTCAGCTTGGAGCACTCCACGGGGCTTGATCTTACAAGTCTGGGATCATGATCTGAGCCAGAATCAAGAGTTGGCCACTCAACTGACTGAGCCATCCAAGCACCCCCAAATCTTGTTTTAAAACAATACAATTTAGGGGTGCCTAGCTGGCTCAGTTGGTTAAGCGTTCAAGTTTTTACTTCAGCTAAGGTCATGATCTCATGATTCATGATTTCGAGCCCCACATTAGGCTCTGTGCTGACAGTGTGGAACCTGCTTGGGATTCTGTCTCCTTCTCTCTGCCCCTCCCCTGCTTGCTCTCTATATTTCTCTCAAATAAAAATAAACTTAAAAAATTATTTAAAACAATACCTTTTACCTCTGAAAATTAAAGTTCAACACTGTCTTAAAATGTTTGAAAAATGAGTTTAACATTTTCTAATTAATATATTCAATTCATCTTTGAACCAGAATTATACCGAGTGACTTTTTAAAGCAAAAATTTTACTGTATGGTCCTGATGAGATATAACTTAAGAAGAAAATGAAATATAAAAGTGTTCTTACATTGCTTTTAGTAAGGATATTTTTAATAATAGGGTTGATATATTTAATCTAACCTTTCCATTTGTCTTTTGTTATAGGTAAAGAAAATGAGTAATTATATTTATTGACATTGAAAACTCATACTTTTCCAATGTGATAGAAGATACATATTTAAAATCTTTGGGGTTAATTGAAATCTTATAATCCTGAAAGTGAAAGATATTATATTCATGATGCATTTTTATCAATTAAAAAAGTCCATTTATCTTTCAGATCTATCCACTGATTGATCCTGGAAATATTAAACAAAATAATAGCAGGAAGCACCCCTGGAGTTATAAGTTTGGTTTGTAAATGCCACCATTCACTAAAAGGTACCAGACTTCTTGGAGAAATGGGTGCTTTATAGTTGTGGATAGGTTAATATACAAAAGCAACCTAGAGCATCTTGTCATACTGGAGAGCAAGGAAGCTTTCATATCCCACAAAGATAACATCTAAGGGATCCAGGAAGTAGCTTGAAAAGGCAACCACTATCCAAATATAATATAATTTAAGCATCAGTAATGATGACTAAAATAAAGAGAAGCACACTTGATATGTTTACGTATATGAACTTATAGTGCTACTGAAACATTTAGTCAATAGAATAGACAACAGCATGGTCCAGATATTAGAATTGGCACAAAAAGATTTTATTGCAACTTTTATAAATATAGTTTAAGGACTTAAACAAAAATATAACCATTATGAGTTAATGAATATGGGATCTCAGCAGAGATTAAAATCTAAAAACAAAATTTAGAACTTAAAAATATAATATCTAAAATGAAAATTTCACTAGACTGGGAAGAAACAAATTATCTACTGAAGCCAATTTTTTAAAAAGTCAATTCTTAAGGATCCTAGGAAACCAACTCATTACTTAGCAGCCTCGTACATAAAATAGTAACTGATAAAAATAAAAAGGTAAATACAGAGGCACCTGGGTGGTTCAGTCAGTTAAGTGTCCGACTCTTGATTTCAGCTCGGGTCATGATCTCAGAGTTCATGGAGTTTAACCTCACATAGGGCTCTGTGCTGGCAGTGTGGGCCCTGCTTGAGATTCTCTCTCTCCCCCTCTCCCTCTGCTCCTCCCCCACTTTCACTGTCTCTCTCTTTCTCTCTCATTCTCTCTCAAAATAAATAAATAGTCTTAATGTTCTAAATTAATTAATTAATTAATTAATTGTAAATAAAGAAAAAGAATGGAAAAGATTTATCATGGCTTTTCTCTGCAAATAGTACCTCAAGGTAACCAAAAAATAATAAGGCAAAGTTTCTCTTTATAGAAGTGTTCTACTTAGTACATTTAAAAATGATAGAATTAGACTATCTTGATTTATCAACCTCCAAGTGAAGAATGAATCTAGGAAATTATCATCTTTTCTGCTATTATCAGTCTGGATTCAGCCAGGAAACACAGCAAATCAAGCATTATAGAAATAAAAAGTTTAATATAGGAATTATTGCTTATATTAATGTAAACATAAGCAAGGAAAGCAAAGGTCCTCAGGGTTGCCTCCAGGGAATCAGAGAAAGAATTATAAATTACATCAACTTAGGGGCATTTGGTTGGCTCAGTTGGTTAAACGTCCGACTTCAGCTGGGGTCATGATCCCATGATTCATGAGTTCAAGCCCCACATCGGACTCTGTGCTGGACAGCTCAGAGCCTGGACCCTGCTTCGGATTCTTTGTCTTCCTCTCTGCCCCACCCCCACTTGCACTCTGTCTCTCTCTGTCTCTCAAAAATGAATAAACATTAAAAAAAGTAAAAAAAAAAAAATTACATCAACTTAAACCACTGATGTAGCAGGGGAAGTGGGAGCTTATGAAAACATCCAAGAAACTGATGCATCTGTCATGATCATGAAGTACAAGCTCATGAGAGCTCTGTGATGGCGCAATGTCTGGATGCTATGATTACTAAGATCATTATGGAAGCCTCCATGTCTGGCTGCCAAAATCACCAAGAATGACTTTTGCTTTACTTTCATCTTCCAAATCATGCAGGAGTTTTTCTCATTTGCAAATCTTACGAGGAATCATTCAGGGAATGGGGTTTTGGAAAATACAGTTTCCAGCTTTCAAAAGTGTAGTTATGCTGCCAAGTTGACAAGAGGCAATGCAACACAGATGCTAATATCACAAAAAGGAGAACCGGGAATCATCTTTGTTTAGGTGAAAAAACACATTGTTGTCTAAGAAATATTATTTTTAAAAAACACTGAACAATCACTTAAACTTTCACTTTCTATAATAACTGTTAGGAATAAATGTAATAGAAGGTATCATAAAACTTCTGGCTTAAATTTATACATTACTGAGAGACACCTTCCTGGGTCAGTAGGTTAAGCATCCGACTTTTGATTTGGGCTCAGGTCATGATCTCGTGGTTGGTGAGTTCGAGCCCCATGTCATGACTTCGAGCCCTGTGTTCCCAGGGTTCCACTCTGACGGTGTGGAACTTGCTTGGGATATTCTCTCCCTCTCTCTCTACCCCTACCCCAGTAGGACACTCACTCTCTCTCTCTCAAAATAAATAAACTTTGTAAAAATAATTTCTGAGAAAAACTAAATGAGACATAAATAAATGATGGTATATACCATGTTCATAGATTGGAAAGATTAATATTGTTTGGATTCCAATTCTAATAAAATTTCCATTTTTTTTAATAAAATGACAAGCTGATACTAAAATTTATATAGAAGTGCAAAGTATCTAGCACATTCAAAGCATTCTTGAAAAAGGAAAACAAAGTTGGAGGGATTACACTACCTTATTTCAAGATTTATCAAAAAGCTGCAATAATTAAGACAATGTAGTATTAACATAAGCCATATAAAGCAATGGGACAGAATAGAGGGCCCAGACATGTATCTATCCATCAGCAACCAATTCAGTAAAGGTAATCTAAAGGAGAAAAAAAAGTCTTTCCAGGAAACAGTGCTGGAACAACTGAATAAACATATTTAAAAAGTGAACATAGACCTCTACTTTAGCTTAGAACCAAAAAATTAATTTCAGGTAGTTACAGATCTAAACAGAACAGCTAAAATTATAACACCTCTAGAAGAGGAGAGCCTGGGTGACTCAATTGGTAGAGCGACTTTGGCTCAGGTCATCTCACAGCTCGTGAGTTCCAGCCTCATGTCAGGCTCTGTGCTGAGAGCTCAGTCTGGAGCCTGCCTCAGAATCTATGACTCCCTCTCTCTCTGTCCCTCCACCACTCATTCTCTGTCTCTGCCTCTTAAAAAATAAATAAACATCAAAAAATAAATTAAAAAAATGACACCTCTAGAAGAAAATATAGGAGTCAGCAAAGATTTTTTGCATGAGTCTCAGGAAGCAACAACCGAAAAAGCAAAACTTGATAAATTAATCTTCATCGAAGTGATGCTCACCAAAGTTACAGCTAAGAAAATGAAAAGTAAAGTCACAAACTGGGATAATTCTAGCAGCACACACATTTGACAAAATGTATATTAATAGAGCTATGTGTAAATATATGGTTCTTATACCTAGAACTTTAAAACACATTTATCAATTTGTAATATAAAAACAATGCCCATCAAAATATGCACCAATACTTGAACAGACGCTTTATCAAAGAAGACACATAAATGTCCAATAAGCATTAAGTGCTTATCCTCATTAGTTATCAAAGGCACACAATTAAAGGCATAGAAATTTAACACTTTACACCCATGAAAATGGCTACAGTTATAAAGACTGACAAAACTAAACATGGTTTGGTGGGTGGAACTTGTAGAACAACTGGATGTTCAATATATTTCTGGTCAGAAGGTAAAATTACGAACCACTTGAGAAAAACGTTTGACAGAAAAATGAAAATACATATCCATAAAAATGACTTACACGAAATGGTCATAGAGGTTATGTTCATAAGGATTCCAATCCAAAAGCTACCCAATGTCATTAAAAGAATGAATAAATAGCATGATAGACATACAAAGAACATTGTTTAGCAAAAACAAAACAAATTAAAAACTGACTTAGCGATATGCACGAATCCTTAAAAACACTACGTTAAATGAGGGAAGTTGGATATAAAATTGTACATATTTTGTGATCCCATTTATATGAAGTTCAAGGACAGACAAGACTCATCCATGGTGATAGAAATCAAAATGGAGGTTAAAAATTGACTGGCATGATGCATGAAACAAGTTTCTGAGGGTGATGGAAGAATCAGGCAGGAAAATTTGCCTTGTCTTTCAAAATATTATAAACCTATATTAAAGACTTTTATTGACATAGGAATAAACAAGCAAACCAATGGAAAAACTAGAGAGATATTGTCTTTAAAAACATTATGTGTGTATATATGTAGGTTATAATATCTATAAACATTGGCTAAAATCTCAAAAAAGTTATGTCACCAGAATCCCTTTGTACCTAAAAGCAAGCTTTTGTGTTCTGACAATTAAGTGATCCCAAAGACGACCAAGGTTTCCCTTGTGAACATATTTTTAAAATTAATCTTAAAATTTTCCTCAGAAATGGTTATTCGATGTTTATGTTGTTCTTGATCCAACTATTTCCAACTCTGTATCATATATACCACTTTTGGTGGGCATTCTTGTTTACCTTGACTTTCTTACCTTTCCACATTTTATAAAAGCTTGCCTTTTCATCATTGTTTTTTTTTTTTTCTTTTTGGCTTTCCCAGTTGAGTATGATTGGTTAATTTTAAAGTCTATGGCTCTTTTGATCATTTTTCTTAAATTGCTTCTGAAACATTTCAGATAGTTTTTAGACTTCCTCTCTGTCATTTTATTTTTCAGTTTTAATTTTTTCCTCCAACCATTGCCCACACTTTCTGTTAATTCTCATTCCTAAAACTGCATAATCACAAATTGAATTCCTTTGTATTGTTCTTGCATTAGTAGAATGTGACAGTTGTACCCTAATTAAATAATTCCTATCTCACCCACAATTACCTCCTGCATCACTTCCTGGTCCCGACCTAGGATAAAACATACTATGTTTCCCTTTCTTTTATGTTATAAAATGCTGGCTCCAAAATCATTCCCAAATCATTCCTTTAATAATCACATTTTGGATTATTGAATTCCATCATGATCATTACATACATATTTTCTTATTTTTCTGAAAACATTTTCAGTTTAAACTCATTGGCCTGAACACATGCTTCCTAGTACAAAACTGTTACAGCATTTGTATAATTTAAACTAGGAATGTGTACACAGTGAGTTTGTAGCAATTCTTGTACTTGTCATATTGTGTTATTTTTTTAATTTTTTTTAATTTTTTTAATTTTATTTTTGAGAGAGAGAGAGAGAGAGAGAGAGAGAGAGACAGGGTGTGAGCAAGGGAAGGGCAGAGAGAGAGGGAGACACAGAATCCAAAGCAGGCTCCAGGCTCTGAGCTGTCAGCACAGAGCCCAACACAGGATTTGAAACCAGGAACCATGAGATCATGACCTGAGCCTAAGTTGGACACTTAAGCGACTGAGCCACCCAGGCACCCTGGCATATTTTATTCTAATGGTATTTTTATTTCCCCTTACAGGCACGTTTTTCCCATTTACCCACATTAATTATAGCATATTCTATTTAGAAATATCATAAATTATAACACAGAATTATGGGATGTTGGAAGTAGAAGTATATTTATAACTTATTAGTTGTAATCCTCTGTTTGTAAATATAAAAAAACTAAATGCAAACTCTGCTAAAACTGTCTTTCCACTGTAATACTACAACACCTTCTCCCATTGACGACTGTACTCACTGTGATTTTCAAGTGTGCAATTAAGTGATATTAAATGAATTCACAGAGTTTTGTAACTATCTGTTTTTAGAAGATTTTCATCATTCCAAAGCAGTACTTATTTATCAGCAGTCACTCCCTATTTCCTGCCTCTCCAGCATCTGGCAACCACCAATCTAACTTCTGTCTCTATTAAGTGACCCAGATATTTTATATAAGTGGAATTATACAATGTGTTGCCTTTTGTAACTGGCTTATTTCACTTAGCATGTTTTCAAGGCTTATTCATATGTGTCAGTACTTAATTCCTTTATATGGCCCAGTAATATTCCAATGTATGGATATATCACATTTTGTTTATCTGTTCTTCAGTTGATGGGTATTTGAGGTCTTTCCACTTTTTAGCTCTAATGAATGATGCTGCTGTGAACGCTGTGTATAAGTTTTTGTGTGTAAATGTTTTCAATCCTCTTGGGAGAATATAGCTAGTAGAATCACTGTGTAATATAGTATTGCAGTGCTTCCTCTCTTGGGGGGTTGCCAAACTGTTCTCCACAGTGGCTGGACCATTTTATAACCCCACCAAATTACCCCAGTTTTAATAAGGGCCTCCGGTTTTCACACAGATGCATTGAATCAGATGTCTTTACAACCTTCAGTATTAAGTCAATTGTACAACTGAAGGATTATTAACTCCATTCTCACTTACTATAAGCAGAGTCACTCTACCCCAGCCTTTGTACATCTGAGCCTGGTGTTCTTTTGTTTCCTCAAACTTCCCCCATAGTTTTCAGTTCTAAACTTTCCCTGCCACTATTTTAATCTTTGGCACTGTAACCTTGGTGCAACGTTGATCTGCTTAGAGCCATTCCTGTAGGGGTTCTACTTGTCCCTAAATCCCTAAGTCACACCAAAGATGAAACATTCTTTCATGAATCACTGTGAGAGTTAAATGTTGAGGCTTGGGCCCCCTGCACTGTCCCACATGGCCTATGTATTGCCAGCCATAAATATAGACATTAAAGTGATTTATGGACCTAGCTTCAAATTCAAAGTGAAAATTACAAAAGAGAAGTGATGGAATAGATGGTGAAAATTATCAATCTCTTTTCCTTAAATTTAGTTTATACTATTTAAGTGATGACATAGAGTAACAATAAGAAAAGGGACAATTACCTAACATTGAAAGGGAATCTCTACTCCAATATTTTAAGAGACTAATAATTTGAGCACTTTTCACAGTATTTCTGTTCTGTTCTATAAAAAAAAACCAAACAACTGAAGTTCATGGCATCACATGACATATAGAAGACAAATATATCAAGCCTTTGGCCAGCTTTCTCACATACACAGCACCTAGAATTTTTCTGGTTTTCAGTGACTCAAGTAATAGGATTCTGCTATGTCCAGTTGGTAGTAATTTGACAGTTTGGTGTTCTGACAGGGTATAATTTTTTGTGTCTGATATTCAATTGGACTACATATTTATTTATTTAACTTTTTTTGTCCTAAAAATCACATATTTTCATGCTGTTTTATTCCTCCCTTTTAGTTAATATATAGCCATAGTTTCATTTTTTTTCCTTTCCTCACATATTTCAAGACTTTCCCAGATGTTAGTTTTAAGATTTGAGAAGCGAAGAATAAAATGAGAAGAAAATAAATACTACTGACTCCCCGCAACATGGAAATGTAACTGAGTGGCTCCCCAAGGAAGGCATTAACTAGGTCCATGGCTGACCGTGGCCTGCACATGAGCCAGAGTGGTCCAGACCTGCCTCATAGAACCACCATGATGCTTAGAAGTTAGTTTCAAATCCAAAGAACTGTTTTTCTGGAGGTGATGTGGGGGATTAGATAAGCGGGGAAACTTTTAAGTATAATTTTGTCAAATACCCAAGGGGATCAGGAAAAAAAATTATCTGTAATTATCCAAGTTGTGTGCATTCCATGTATGGTTTGCTCTTTTACTTTCACTTTATTTGTCCCCATGCATAGACTACAGTGCTGCCCAGATATTTATAGATAGGGGGGAAGGGCTGGTATTTTTTAAATTGAAAACCACGTACCTATAACCTTTAGGGACTTGTCACCTTTTTGTTGCATTGAGGATTTACACATTGATCTCCTGCAGTGAGACTCTATTAGATTCCACAAATCTCATAGGTCTAATTCTGTGTTTCCCAGGTTTCTGCTGAGTGGTTTCATTGCCAGAATGGAGGTAATGGAAAATAAGAATAAAAACAAAACAAAAATCAAAATTATCCAGATAGGAAATATTGTTTGGAAAGAACAAAGAGCATTAAATTAGTTTATCAGTCTCTCAAGATGATGATAGGTTCTATGATACTAGAGAAGAGTCTTAGAAAACTGTAGTTTCTAGAATAAGCGAACATAATAATTGCGATTTCTTTATTTTTCAAACATAGTTTGAGATTAATCATTTATGTTTTATTTTGAATACCTTATGATGAGTATATTTAACACTTGAAATAAATTTAATTATTTAGTATATGAAGACAGGTCTGTAACAGCTCAAATGTATATATACGTATACATAGATGTAAATATGGGAAAAGTACACGTAATTAAATTAGCAAAAATCAAAGTGAAAGGTGATTATTTAATTACCATCTGTTTTCAGGGCACCTGGGTGGCTCAATCGGTCGAGGGTCCAACTTCATCTCAGGTCATGATCTTGCAGCTCGTGAGTTCGAGCCCCGCGACGGGCTCTGTGATGACAGCTCAGAGCCTGGAGCCTGTTTCAGATTCTGTGTCTCCCTCTCTCTGCCCCTTCCCTGCTCATGCTCTGTCTCTCTCTGTCTCTCAAAAATGAATAAATGTTTTATATATATGTATATATATATAATGTAATTATATATATATAATATAATATATATTATATATTATAATATATATTACCAATATATTATATACCTATATATATATATATATATATATAGTCATCTACTTTCTGAAAACATGTATATATTTCAGATATGAATGATTTTTTCCATTAGGTACTAGGTGGTCTCTTCACAATCATTTGAGTATTTCTACTCATTTTTATTTTCATTTTTTAAAATGTTTATTTATTTGTTTTGAGAAAAAGAGAGCACACACGAGTGAGAAAGGGGCAGAGAGAGAGGGGGAAAGAGAGAATTCCAAACAGGCTCCATGCTCAGCCTGGGACTGGACTCACAGCCACAAGATCACGACCTGAGCTGATATCGTTAGACACTTACCCAACTGAGCCACCCAGGTACCCCTCAACTCATTTTTAAATACTCATTATAAAATGAGAAAAAAGCAATGCATGTCCAGTATAATATGAATATGCTTATGTCTAAACATGTTCTGATTATAAGAATGTTGGGCATTCAGTAAATGTCCATATCTCTTCATTATAAAATGAGTAAGTCTTTGGGGCACCTGGGTGGCTCAGTTGGTTAAGCATCTGACTTTGGCTCAGGTCGTGATCTCACAGTTCATGGATTTAAGCCCCACATGGACCTCTGTGCTGACAGCTCAGAGTCTGGGGCCTGCTTTGGATTCTGTGTCTTCCTCTCTCTCTGCCCCACTCATGCTCTGTCTCTCTCTATCAAAAATGAATAAATGTTAAAATAAATAAAATTATAAAATGAGTAAGTCCAACCAATCTTAATTGAGTAAGAAACTTTAAATCATGTTACTCTACCATCAAGTATCATTTACACTATCGTCCTTTGAAATGAGAATGAGATATAATTCTGACAGTACAGGTGCTCCTGGGAATGAATCTCTCCAATAATAATGGAAGTCTTCCAACCAAGTTTGTTGAAAGAAGCACTATTTCAGTATTCAGTATCAATCAATGAATGTTGTTAATTTTAAAATCCCCTCCCCAACAAAAAAGCTAATGGAAACATTTTTACATGCCATATTCTAGGAAAGCATCAATTCTTATGTTCAATACTAAACCAATACCAAATAATACCAAAGCACATTCTCAGCATTTTTAAGTAACAGTCACAATATTAACTATATTCAGAAAGATGTACAAAGCATATTCTTCAGAACATCCACATTGCTAAAAGAAAAAAAATCCACTTTTGCCTTCTGTCTATATATCATAAGTGAGTGTTACTCATAAAGGATTTGAACTCCCTAAGCATATGTGTCCACTTCCACCATTAAAGTGAATTCAGGTGCTTGGCATGACTGTCTCCAGACGGGCTTTCTTTAAATAATTGATGGCTATGGTCTTATTGCCCCATCGAACTATATCTGGATACACTCATGTTGCTTTTACAAGAGTTTCATACAACTCCGTAGTCTGCAGAACACGTGGGACGCGTCCCATAGTTTCTTTTATTATTATAAACTATTTTCACTTTCTCCAATGACAAATTGCCCCAAATTAGATTTTTTACACCTATTATGACTGAACATGATGAGAAATTCATCTGTAGACCACAGCTGTGTATTGCAAGCATTATGAACCCTTGTGGCAAGAAGGTGATTGTTAGCTTGCAAGAATCCAGCAGAAAGAGAGTTGTTTATTTTGGTGGGAGACAAAAATCCTAGTTTTCAAATTTTTCAAAAAAATGTAAAAGATTACTTGTTGAGATTCAAAATAGCCATCTTCAACTCTGTCCAAAAGCAACATATTTCAATACAAGAGTGTTTGAAAACTTCTGCAGAGCCACTACATTCAAAAAGAAAAAGAAAATCTACTCTTTTATTATTATTTCAGTATCCATCGAATGCCAGAAACACGGCAAGCATTGCATCTGGCAGAAGCAATACTCAGCGAAGGCACAATTTACATGAAACAGAGAAAACAGATCCTTGTGAGAGTACAGGAATGTGATCCACGCACACCCTGATTCGCATTTCCTACACGTACTTGCACACACGTTTGTAATTATTCTCACCTGGCACAGTTATATTGCCTGGTGATTTGCCACAGATGACAGCTGCCCTCCTTCAAAATCAAAATCTTTTTTTCAGAAATTAGTATGTTAGTATATGCCGTGGATAACAACTGCCCTGCTTCAAAGGAAGCTGATGGTCTGACTTTTGAAGAGTTGATGACAAGGAGCAAAAACATATTAAAAAATTAAATTCAATACTAACATCAAGTAGGAGCCTTATAGTAACAACTGGAAAACACTGAGAAATCAAAAGTTCCATAAAGTTGCAACAAACGTATGCCTCTCCTTTTCTTGGGCCATGAATGCCTGCATTAGAAAGGATTCCATTTGAATACTCTTCACTAAAAAAAAGAACATGACTGGCTACTGTTGATAAGTACTGTCATTAAATATAGGGTAAAATCAGTGCTTAAATTTCATGAATTGCAGGCATCATTTTTTCACAGGTCAAGAATACCACAAGTATTCTCAATGTCTAAAGTATAGTACAAGAAAAATAGACTAATATCCATGCAATAATCATAACAATGCAGCAAGATTTTATTCTTTAATTTTCGGTATAGGCACCTGACAGTGACAGTTTGAGATTGTATTCCTGTATGAAATACAAGATTTAGAGTAAAATATATTTGTTGAAATTCTAACATATTCATATAGTCAAAGATAGTTTCTGTTTTTGTTTTTGTTTGTTTTTGGTTTTGTTTTTGTTTGTAGAGAGAGAAACAGAAGGCACAAGCGAGGTAGAGGCAGGGATAAAGGGAGAGGGGTGAGACAATCTTAAGCAGGCTCCATACCCAGGCCAGCGCCCAATGTGGCTCAGTCTCACAACCATGAGATCATGACCTGAGCCAAAATCAAGAAGCAGACACTTAACCAATTAAGCCACCTAGGCTCCTCAATAGTCAATGATACTTTTAATCAAGATAGAATGGGAGACAATAAATAATTAGTTAGCTTTGTCAACATAATTATATAAAGAATACTAATTCTCATAATTTTCATGCTTGTCCTACTTTATTTGAACACTAAGCAGCATTTGATATTAAACATGTCATACTCATGTATTTGAATTTTATTTAAAAATTTTTAAACTCTTTAATTATTGAATTGGTTCATGGGATTTCTCAATCCAACTGCAATTTATTGAATCTATCTCTGACTGAAAATTCTTATTTTAGAAATTAGTACAGCAAAAATATTTAAAATCCAACTCAATACTATGTATCACAAAACATGTAAAATAATTATTGAATAGTTGACCCTGTAATAGACCTCATAATGAATTAGTAAACTGTAAGGTTTCTTTCACTAAATAGTCACTTCAAAAGGAACATATTCAATAAAAATTGTAAGTTTAAACACTAGTTTAATAGTTCAGTCAAAATATAACAAGAAGAGGAAGTTGAAACTTCTAATTAAAAGAACAATTTTGTCAAGATAACTTTTTTAAGACCAGAATATGAAATTGCTTTTTAAATTTTTTTTAATGTTTATTTATTTTTGTCACAGAGAGAGACAAAGCGTGAGAGGGGGAAGGGAAGAGAGAGGGAGACACAGAATCTGAAGCAGGCTCCAGGCTCTGAGCTGTCAGCACAGAGCGCAATGTGGGGCTCAAACCCACAAGCTGTGAGATCATGACCTGAGCCAAAGTTGGATGCTTAACCAACTGAGCCACCCAGGAGCCCCTGAAATTGCTTTTTAGATTGTGATTCTCTCAGAATCATGAAGAATTAGACCAAAGAAATTGAAATAAATTCTCCAAGAATGTCAGATCTGCTTCAGATATTTTTAGAATAAGATAGGTATAAACCAACAAAATACCACATTCTTTAAAGAAGGTTGCACAGGTTTTCTTTAGAATATTAATAAAAAGAGGGGCCCTGGGTGGCTCAGTCAGTTAAGTGTCTGACTTCGGCTCAGGTCATGATCCCACAGTTCATGAGTTCAGCCCTGCCTCGGGCTCCGTACTGAGGCTCGGAGCCTGGAGCCTGCTTCAGATTCTGTGTCTCCCTCTCTCTGCCCCTCCCCCACTCACACTCTGTCTTTCTCTCTCTCAAAAGAAAAAATAATTAAACAAAAAAAAATTTTTAAATATAAATAACAAGAAAGAAGAAACCATTTCCTACATATGCTCCAAGTAGTAAGTAGTACCAAATGCTCAATAACTATTCCTTGAACAACAGACGAGAAAAAGCACTATGTGTTAAAAGTAAGCATCTAAGATTTTTAAAAAATGCATTTCAATTAATCACCTTGAAACAAATTCTGTTGTGGTGGTTCTATACAAGAGGTATGCACGATTAGACCTAAGTGACGAAAGCAAAACATTCTAGGCTAGAAAAATTTCAATTAAGGCAAACATTTTTGCCTCTTGAAGATATATCAATCAAATTATTAGAATATTTTTAAAGCATACTAATGGAAAAGCCCTGGACAAGTTATTGAAATGTTATATCATAATTCATGTTCTTCTGCCAATTGAATATTTATTAACACTTCTGTAATGGTTATTAAAATACATTAAAATGTGTTTACACAAATGAAAATCGTTTGGGATCAATAGCTTTTTAGTATGAAAAATTTATGAACGTGGACGTTAGCTGACATAAATCTCAGTTCCAAATGATCTCATAAAAATCAAGAATGTAACGTTGCGCACACTGCGATGTTGAGGTCTAAGCTGGCTAGGGAGTTTCTTCCTGCCTGTTGCTGAGCCTGTAAGTGAACTCGCTCATGGATGACACAGCTGTCCACATGTGCCTACTGTTTTGTCTCAAAACTTGTAGTGACAGGTGTGTCTTGTCACTCTCTGGGGTACATTACAGGCCTGCCTTGTTTATCATTCCAAGATGAGCTCCGATGTGTGTGCCCCTGACAGTGCAGAATATAATCAAATGCCCTTTGAACTGAGGAGCAGAATTTATTGCTGTTAACACATTTTATAGTTTATAGGGTCATTAACCCCCTGGCTCCTGGGATTTTTTTCAAGATTGGCTTTTGAATCTATAAATGCAGCTGATTTATACCACAGAATCGATACAAAATATGATACTTAGTGTTTCCATTTATAAATTCCTTGCCTCCTATAAGGTATAACACACACACACAAAAGGGTTAATATGATGTTTTTCTTTCCCTTGTCCACCTCAGCAAGAATTAATAGCAAACTTCTTTAACAGTATGTCTTCTATATTAGAGAAAAAGATGTTTTAACATGAATCAGTTTTAAATAACCGTATTATAATTTTAAATGCATTCTATAAACTCCTATCAACACATCCTAAGGTTATCTATGAAAAATAAAATAGCAAATGAATTAAATACACAAAACATTATTTTGAAATACTATGGAAATCTTAGCTTTCCATGTTTTATTTGTTAACTGTTTTCTTTTTCCTGAATCTGGAGAAACTTAAATTTAAAACAATTACTATTTGCCAAGAGTGTGTGTATTTTAACTTAAGATCTGGGATTTCAATTAATAATTGATTAGAAAAAAAATTGAAACTATTCCTAAATTCTAACAAGAAAAAAAAGAATAAAAATAAGTCAAAGTGATTCAATAACTTTACTTGGAATTGAAATCAGTTAGAATTAAATTAAATGATATATATTTCTTAATCATAACAAAGGACTCATATGCTAGACAGGAGTTAGTAGTTTACCTTAAATCTAGTCAATTTACCTTAAATCTAGCAAAACCCTATTAGTTCCAGTACAATGAGAAGATGTTCGTTGAAATGGCTATTTAACATTAAAAAGCCATTTAAAGAATACCTTGAGCTTATACCATCGAATCATTGTTTTGAGAACATAGATGCAAAATACGATTAAGTATGTGCACCTGACAACTTTCTTAGTTATAAACAACAGAAACCAACTCTGGATAACTGGAGTCAGATAGGATTATTGAAAAGATACCAAGTATCGCACAAATCTGAAGACATGTTGGCAAATAAAGCTAAGAGAACAGCAAGGAACAAAGGGAGGGCAGTTCACGGAAAACACCAGCACAGTTCAAGTGTTTCCCCTGGGCAGCCACCACCGTGTCCTCCCCACAGAGCCCTTCACTCGTTTTCTCACAGGAGAGCAATCAGCTTCCACCTGAAAAATCTCCTATTAAAATTATTCTGTTGAAACCTAACAACAGCCCTTCCGAGTCACTGGATTTGTGTTTAGCTTTGTATTAGTCCTAATTCTCCTCAGCTGCTGCTGAATTTAATTGGGTTGATCAAGTCTTCTCCTCAGACACCGAACTATTTTCATTTTTATCCTGCTTTGTGGAGTGCTTTTGTGGTCAGGATCCCCTCTTCTTCAATACGCCCTCTAGCACAAACCCTTTCCTTTCTTGCACACACTTTTCTGCTTAGGTGATTCCATCTACTTTCACAGCTTAGACTTTCTCTCTCACCCATAATTTAATTATGTCACTCCTTGCTTGCCATCATTGTCCATTACTTACAGAATAAAGACTTCAGTGTGACACTTAGACACTTCAAGCCCTATACAGTCTGGACCTAAAAGTTCCCTTCTCATCTACAAGTCTTTCCTATCCTCTTATGTTATAAATTCTGGTCTTTTTTCATTTGTTATCTCACTTACCCATTAAATTTCTACCCCGTTGAATAGCACAACATACCTTTTCTCCTTCAATGAATTAAGCATAGAGAAGTGGATATGCAAGTCCCATGTTGTAGCCTAAATTTTATTTTCTCTGTCTAGAGCCATCGCCTCTGCAAGTCTGTTATATCTTATTTGTAGAATAATACAATATATTAGCTTAATTTTATTTTTTTAATGTTTATTTATGTATTTTGTGAGAGAGAGAAAGAGGAGGAGGGGCCGGTAGAGAGGAAGAGAGAGAGAATCCCAAGCAGGATCCTCATCGTCAGTGCAGAGCCTAACGCAGGGCTCAATCTCATCAACCAAGAGATTATGACCTGAGCCAAAATCAAGAATTGGACGCTTACCTGACTGAGCCACCCAGGTGCCCCTTTTTACTTGACTTTAAATGAGATTTGTGGGATGCCTGGGTGGCTCAGTCGGTTAAGTGTTCCACTTTGGCTCAGGTCATGATCTCACAGCTCATGGGTGCGAGCCCCGTGTTGGGTTCTGTGCTGATGGCTTGGGGCCTGAAGCCTGCTTCAGATTCTGGGTCTCCCTCTCTCAGCTCCTCCCCGGCTCTAGCTCTGATTGTCTCTCTTGCAAAGATGAATAAACATTAAAATAATAATAATACTAATAATAAACTTTAAATGTGACTTCTTTGTAATATCTTTGAAGAAATTTTATTCTTGTGCAATTTCACTCATGAGATTTTACTTAATTGGATATTGATTTTATTTAACCTGCTGAATAGCAAAAAAAAATTATATGGGGCCCTTTGATAATATTTTTCGGAGATTCACACAAGCCAACCACTGCTTTGTATATTCAGTGGACCAATGTGCATATTCAAGTTTTGCACGTGTTCTGCATCAGATTGAATTTTGTCCCCTCAGCAGTCATCTGAGACTTTGTCTGTGAACCTGAAGTTATACCTGTGCTTTCTGCTCAAAGCAAACTGGAAAGCAGAGCAGCTGATATATGGGCCTCTGCCTTAAATTTGATCCCACTGATTAGGTTTTTTGGGATGATAGTGGGGTTCACGGGGTCCAGAGCCGACAGCCAAGAAAGAATTCTTGAAGATGTCTTTGGTGCAAAAATGTGATTTTATTGAAGTACGGGGACAGGAACCATGGGCAGAAATAGCTGCCCCAGGACCATGAGGAGACACTGGTTACATCCTATGGGTCGGGGGAGGTAAAGTCCAGGAGAAGTTTCCAATGAGATTTTCATATGCTAAAGAAGACCCACAGGATACTGGAGGCCTAGCTATGGTCAAGCTAATGTTGTTTTTCCCTCTAGCAAAGCATTAACATTAAGAGTGGGGAGTTCCTGGAGAAACCTTTTACTCTGCCTGCCTCAAGTATTTGCCAATGGGCTGCAGCTTATCAGGAAATTTAGTTCTATCTACCATTTCCTTCTGCCTTTGTTTCCCACATCACCGATAGTGATGTGCCAAAGAACAAAACCACCTGGAAACCTTGTCAATCCGCCTAGAATCACGGGAGTTTCCTGGCTTTGCTGAGTGGATGTAGGCCTGGCTGTACAATCAGGTCCATGTTACTGTGAACAACTGTTCCAACACTGACTCTGCAAAATACTCCTCCTTGAACTCTTTTGAGGCTATCTTCAACAATTCAACAACTGTACAATAGCCAGCTTTCCTCTACCCCTGAGGAGAAAAGTAGCCCATTCCAAATTTTAGGGTTGAATTTAGATGAAAAGATTTTATTGTGGGGTGCCTGGGTGACTCGGTCGGCTAAGCCTCCAACTCTTCTTGATTCAGGCTCAGGTCATGATCTCGCGGTTCATGGGTTCGAGACTCACGTTGGGTTCTGCGCTGACAATGCAGAGGCTGCTTGAGATCCTCTCTCTCCCTCTTTCTCTGCCCCTCCCCTGCTCTCTCTCTATCAACAAAAATAAGTAAATAAAAACTTTTATTATAAATTTCATTGCTCTTATACCTCAAATACTCCGCAGTGAAATAACTGCTGGCAAATGAATTGAAGCAGATCTTTCATTTCAACACTTCTTACCTTTTGTGGAAACTTTTAAATATTTCCGTTGCCAAGGGCGCTGACAAAAACTTGACCACCCCTTGCCTAAGGCAAATGTCTTGCCTATTAAAAAGAGCTATGTCAGATTTCAGCAAACTTATGAAGGCAAATCTATTGAAAAACAAAAGGAGTTTTGTCTTTTGCAGAGGGCTGAAGAATAGAAAAAAGTTTTCCGAGTTAATGGCTCAGGCTGAGAATCTCCAAGTCCTCTAGGCTTTGCTTCCATGTGGTAGCAATTGTATTTTAATAATGAAACTGCCGGGTGTTTATAGTATAAGCAGAGGAATCAGGAGTCACGGTGTCTCCCTTGGCTTGGAATCATCCACCAAAAGTCAGGCAACTCACTTGCAGTGAATGCCTTAGCTTAATTATCATCAAAATTGTGATCTGAGAACCATCCTAGTGAATTCTGAGGTGTAGTTCTGAGGTGTCCTGTAGTTTGATACTGTTTGTCTTTCTGCTGCTTTTGCATCTCATGTTCCAGAAATCTAGCCTTAGGCTCACAAAAGCACAGGTACTGCCAGAAGTAAATGCTTTGGCAAAGGTTTAATGGTTTCAGAAGTCAGATCTGGCAACCTTTTATTGGAATACTAGACCTGTCTGTTAGCAAGACTGCGGTACTTGAAATCACTTGTTGGTTAACTTGGAATCACTCTTCGACATAGGAAAGTTCTGGCCAAAGATTGAAGCTCCACTGATGTTGCAAGTTCAATAGGTCAAAGATCTCTATTATTAAAAAGTATTATTACTATTTATGTACTCTATTTGAACACTTTTTTAATGTTTATTTATTTTTGAGAGAGAGAGAGAGAGAGAGAGCAGGGGAGGGGCAGAGAGAGAGGGAGAGGGAGAATCTTAAGAAGGCTCCACCCTGTCAGTGCAGAGTGCAATGTTGGGGCTCGAACTCACAAACCATGAGATCATGACCCGAGCTGAAATCAAGAGTCAGACACTTAACTGACTGAGCCACCCACGTGCCCCAATTCAACATTTTGCAAAATATTTACAGGCCCATTTTCTCTGATCTATTAGGAATTGTCTAATAGGAAATGCATTTCTACTACTTATCCAGACTCTTTTTAAAGGAAATGGCACCCCCAATCTGCTCATCTTCTGCACCCCGTTTATATGTAGCACGAAGTGTTCAGAAGTTGTCCAGTTCCCTTTGCTCTGTGTAACACAAGGTGTATACAGCTCAGAATCCTTTCATTAACAATAGGGTTGAGCAGGGCTCTAGATCTCTCTTACTTGCATTTCTTCTTGTTGAACCAGTCACCTGTTTTGACTTCTTCAGCAGGACACTCTCAGGGCTTTTCCTCCTCAGTATTCTCCAGTAGCCCCACCTGTACTGCCTGATCATGGGGCATTTTGCTCTCTTCACCCTCTCTTATCATGGCTTTAATTACCATACAAATTCTGCTGACATACACACTTAGATCTCCACTCCACAACCATCTCTCTTAGACCTTGATTTTAAAATCTAACTGCCTACTTGTAACAATAACTTGAACAGTCCATACTCTTCTCAAACTTGACCAAAACATAACTCACATATTCTATCCCCTACCTCCAATATGGCTGCTCTTGTCTTCTCTGCCTCAAGTACATGGCATCACTATCCATCTTGGTGCTCTGGCCAATCTCCCTTTCCTATGTCCTCCTCAGCAGCAATCCTGTCTGTTATCTGCAAGAGTATCTTGAATCCATGGTCCCTTCCACCATTCTCCCTTCCCACTGTAGATTCTTCCTACCTTGTATCTATCATAGCATTTTTTATCTTGTAAAAGTCTTTTGACAACCTACAATTGCTATGCTCATTTATTTATTTGCTAGCTTATTGTCTATCTCCACCATTAGAACATAAGCTCTATGTGAGCAATGCCTATGCCTTCTTTCTTCAAACACTTTATCTTTAAGCTCTAGCATTATCTAAATAGTAAGCACTTAATAAATATTGACTGATTGATTTTTTTGAATGAATGAGTGAATGAACACCAGCCTTGACTCTTGATTTTTCTTGTAGTGCTCCTCAATAAAAGTATTTTATATGGTCTACCATTTTTAGTTTAGAAGTACTTAGTGTAAAAGCCTTCTAACCAGTATTCGTTTTAAATTTAAAGCTGATAGTTTTATAACTTTGTATTTCAAATTTAATGAGCTTATATAGTTTAAATGGTCACAAACTTCTATCATTAATACATTCCTATAAATAACAAATTTCACCTCTTCTCAATGAACTGTACTTCTTTTCTATATTTACTTTCACCAGAAAATGAGATTGTAGGATAGCCTTATTTTGGTCAGATGCCTGATTTGACTGAGGTCGTGGAGCAAATTTTAATTGAGTTAAATTTGGAGAGCCAAGTAAATGATTTGTAAAGCATACCTTCCATTCCAAATTCTAAAACTACTGTTTTCTAACACACTAAAGTCCCCTGTTTGTTCCCCTAACACAAATAAATAATTATTGATAAAACACTGAACTTTCCTTCTCATTCATTTACATATACATGGGCTTGTAATCATTAATATCTTCACACATGTATGTGACCAACAGATTACAATTATTCATACCACAACTTTTGAGTGCCTAATATGTACAGGCTTTGTGTGAGGCAGCAAATATATATATGAATAAATTCTAAATAGCGAAGGATGTTGCATTCCAGGAATGTACAATCATGATTCAATGGGATAAATGTCATGTTATATGTATATATAAGTTACTACAGAACAGAAGTAGAGGAGAAGTAGGTTGAATTTCTGTTGTATTCTAGGTATTGTAAAATCATTTCACATATAAAATATTATTTAATTTTCACAACCATTCTGGAGCTTGTAGCATGGTAGAAATGGAGCTTGTAGAACTTGGTAGAAATCTTGGACTTTGGCTAAGATTACACAGCTAGAAATGGTGGCATGATTATTTCCAGCCCTCTTTATCTGATTTTAGACCCCTGTTCTCTCAACTACAGCAAGTTGCCTCATTCCCCCTAGGAAATAAGAAGATGGGAACGGAGAAGCATCAGAAAAAGACTGAGAGGATGATACAACATTTGGAATGAGAAAGTTTGCATAAGGCTCACAGGTCATTTAATCAGAACTGTCTTTTTGGGGGGAGAGAGAACTAACAGCAGGTAGAAAGCTTCAGGAACAAGGTGACCACGTTCAAAGACTGGCAGGCACTTCAGAGCAGTTGGAGCTTAAGGAGAAAACACAGATTGACAAGATTTGGTGATATAGAAGTTGAGAAAAAAAAACAAGTTGCAAATGGTCTTCAGTGTCAGGCCAAGGAGTCCTGATGTCATTATAAAATAAAGAAAAGATAAGAAAGGTTCTGGGTGAATGATAACAGACCAGATACACATTTCTACAGGGAGTCTTCTGATGGCAGTGTGGAGAAGGCAAAGGGATCAAGGCTGGAGAGGTAGAAACTAATTTGCAGTGTTTCAGGCAAGAAATGATGATAACCTAAGTTAAATAGTGACAAAAGTATGTACAACTAAGGATTGATGCTAAAAATTTTAAGGATATAAACATCATAGGCTTTGGATTTGAATGTATCAAATGGGTATGGGTTTAAAATTTACAAAAGTGCCTTTTTGTTCCTTTTTTAGTTACTTGATACATTTTGGCTTCTACTTTTTAAGCAGTAATTGGAAGGGAAGAATTACCTTTGAAAATGGCCTGAAAAATCATGCTTATTTGTTGCTATTTTAGTGTAAAATACAGATTTCAAGGCATTGCAGACAGAATATGAGCAAATTGAATTTAGTCTCTATCTTTAAATCAAAATGAACCAGAATGAGTATCACTGTATCATTAGAAAGAGGTACCTTCTGAACTGCCCTTTGTGTCCTGTCAGAGACTGTCCCCCTTTTTTAACTTTGGCAATTGGCTTTTGTTTCCTTTTCTAATTTGTATTATTTTTTAAACAATCCAGGACAACCCCCAGCTCTGATTCTTTCAAAGTCCAGAATGTCTGGGTCTTCATTCCACACTTTTCAGTTTGAAATGGCTCAGCTCTTTCTCTCTCATGCCTGCTGCAGGCATGGCTGTGTCCTGCCCCTGTCTGCCCCCTCTGGCCTGTATTCCAGCTCGGGGTCACCAGACCCTTGCCACAGTTCCACCTTCTGATGACTTAAAGCCAAAACTCAAGCTCTGTGATCAGAGCCTCTAGATGTCGAGCTCCAGAAACTTGACTCAGGACCAAGTGGCTCTGGTCTGGGGATTGGGCCCCTCTCCCCAGGGTCCCCACTCTCAGTACAATGGAAGGCCAAAGCCTTGATCTTGGCAAACAAACCCCATTATCTTTCTTGCCCAGGCTTAGGTGCACAGACCTCTGGGGAGGTCCACATCCTGTCTAGGAGAGTGTCACCTCCCTAATCCTCTCTCACAGATCTTCCTTTGCTGAATTAAAGTTTGAAAGTAAATGGTTTTCAAGAAAAAAAAAAAAAAAAAAAAACACCACCTAACCAACTTCCATATGTGTGTACTATGAAGCACAGAGTATAAAAATTTATCACACATATACAAAAATATGTACAGAAACACACAGTCTACCTCCTATGGAAGGAATACATACTCCAACTTGTTACTTGTTTCACCCCTCCTTTAAAACATGACTCCTTCACTTCCATCTGGAGTATTTTATGAAACAACTTCCTAGTCTGTGCAGAAGGTCAGATCAGGTTTCCCAAATCTGTGGACTGCTGAGAGAGCATTCCCCAAAAGTAAAGGCAACAAATCAAATTCAAAATGGAATTGAAGCTGACAGATAAAAACATAAAGTCCTACAGCATATGCAGGGTGGTGACAAATATTGAAATGAACAGCTAAGCTGTGAGCAAGTGCTCCATTATTTCTAACAACATTATTTGGATTTATGCTTGGCTTTCAAAACCCTTCAGCCCCCAAACATTTTGGACGTGTAATCTCAGTAGGAAAGTTAAAATTTAGATATGACCATTATTAGTCTGAGGACACAGTCATTAGCCACATTGGTATCAGTAATATTCACTTTACGGGCACCACTGGATTAATTCTGTAGACACAGCGTTTTGTCCCCATTATAATAGTATTTGGATGAAAATTTTAAGATTCATCCCTTTAGAAGATTATCATTAATCTGAGGGAATGCAGTCTTCCAAATTATACACCACACAGTGTTTTGACTGCATGGTACAGAATTATCTTTTGCAATTTACTAAATGCCAAGAGAGGTCACCGATGTTTCCTATGTTTCTAACGTTGGAAATTTACTTTCCAGCCACTGTGGAAACAGAATTGAACTTTCCATGGCAATATCTAGTCAAAATATCTATTACTTTTCTTTTTATTTCTCTCTTACTTAAAAAAAAAAAGATACATCTACTCCAAAAGGAATGCTGATATCCCATGAGTAAAATAATGGACAGTGATGCAACATATATTATTTTTTCCTGTGTTGATTCTGATATATACCTTCCAAAGGATAGAAATTAAGTAAGTCTAATTATTTTTTTATCACTTTGCACCTCTAAAATGTCGCTGAACACACCTGTCATTTCCCCTTCCAGCTAAATGACATCATCAGCCCTTTGAACACATATGTGAGCTTATGCTGAAAAGCTTATGCTGACCTCAGAGAAATCGTGGAGTATTAAATATATATTGTGCTTCACATGCTTATAAAAGTCATATCTACTTCTAGAGACCACTGGTTTCAGTTTTCCTCCCATTTGATATTATCTCACATCTGTGGAAATATGAGTGAAAGATCACCTCACTTGGCAATAGAAAATTGTTGAACTCCTTATGGAATATTCAGTATGAAAACTGAACAATTGGTCTTAGGGGCAATTCCAACAGGAATAAGAGTTCCTGGGGGGATATGAGCTAAAGCAACCATTTTAGAGATCCTGCACATATTTCTTTTTGTGAAATGTGGTTGGCACCTCGTAATGAAAATGACACCATCTACATTTCTCTGTAAACATGTTTGAAATTCTATTTTTATAACAAATACTGTGTCTTTAACTTGTGTCTTCTTTAAGCTCCAGAAAATAGTCACAGATCCTTGTGAATCTCTGAGGGAAAAGAATATTCCTTACACCCCCTCAGGTCCTCAATGCAAATATATACAAAAATCAGGAAAAAATAAACGGCCTTTCCTGTGCAACCACACTCACTGTCATTCCAATGTGCCCACAGTCTGCAGGGAAATGTACCGAAACGTCTGGACAAGAGGTCTCTGTTCAGGTTCTCTGGGAAGGAGCAAAGTATCCTCTAGATTACTTTTAATCAATATCTTCCCCTGACCTGCAATCTGTACTTATCTTTATGATCAGAACAGTTCTAAGATTTAAATGTGTTCTATAGATTTTTCCCAGTAAGAAAGAAGTTCTGTTTACCCTAAATTTCTGTTACCTTAAAGCATGAATTCTAACATTTCCTCTGTACTTAGCATCAGTTTTTTTCTGTAGCATCAGTTTCTGCCTAAGAAGGGGAGAAAATCTATCTATCTATCTATCTATCTATCTCTCATTCCCACAGATGAAGCCCAGGACAAAGGGTCCAATGGAGGAAGAGGAGAAGGTGACAGGGACCCTATCCTCCCCATGCTGAGTGGCGTGGTCAAAGCTTTATGGGTCTGTCCATCTCAGTGAGAAAAAGCAGTAGGGTAATGCCCTCTGAAAAGTGGCCACACCCCTCTGGGACTAGGGCAGGACAGTCTCCCCTCTCTTGAACACAGAGAAAGAAAAGGTGAAGAGTAACATACCTTTCTCAGAGCATCCTTTTCCACCAACCAACAATACAGCCCTTCCTCCCAGCCTCTTCTTCTGCTGTTAGAATATGGCTACTTTTGGGGCACCTGGATGGCTCAGTTGGTCAGGCATCTGACTTTGGCTTGGGTCATGATCTTGTGGTTCATGAGTTCAAGCCCCATGTCTGGCTTTGTGCTGACAGCTCAGAGCCTGGAACCTGCTTCACAGCTTCTGTGTCTCCCTCTCTCTCTGCTCCTCCTTTGCTTGTACTCTGTCTCTCTCTCTTTAAAAAATAAAACATTTAAAAAAAGAGAATATGGCCCCTTTAAACAAAAATAGGCAAATATTCAAATTTTACTGTAGTATCAAGCAAGGTGACCTTCTTCAAAACATGTTTTGACAATCACAGGTGCTGCCTGGGTTTAAACAATACACTTGAAAACAAATTAATCTTAAAAGTACCAGCATTCTAACTTAGTAACTTTTTTCATTTAAGAGTGTGGAATGGTAAGGAGTATTTCTAGTATGGTTATTGGAGATAAAACAGGCAAAGTTTTGGGAGTAGATCTGAAATCTTAGAGGAGATGTAACAAACTTCTGAGTCGAATACAATCTGTAGATATGCTTGATTTTTGCTACCATGCTGTATGCAGTAGAATTTAAGCCTATTTGCTGAGGCAGACTCAAAACACCTCTCAAAGGAGAATCTTGCATTTGTCTGCAGACATTTACTTAGCGTCTTTATGTATTTCCAAATACATATATTATATATATACATACATGCATATATATATGTATGTGTGTGTGTGTATATATATATATATACACACATATATATACACACATATATATATATATATACACATACATATATATATATATATGTATATATATATAAAATCCAGCAATGTCTGTGAAGACCTATGGGTGGGTGTTGAGCTGGCAATAAGAAAATAGTGTCCCCTCCCAGCCACCTGACGTTGAATAAAACTTAATACAAAACACTACTCAATGTTTGTCAAAAGCACTGGGGTAGAATAAATACTCCAAATAATTATTTCAAGGATTCCTGTCCTGATTGTGTAAGCTGTATGCCTGGTCAAGGCAACTCAGACAAAAGTTGGACTTTGTTCTCTTTTCTACAGAATCACCTTTTCTGAATGGCTCCCTAGAATGTGAACACACACGTTGTTGCATCTACTGTATCAGTTCTCATAGTTTTGCCTCAGTAGAGCTAGTGGTTAAGACCAAGACATATGGAACTGGACTACTTGGATGTGCCCTGGACCCTCACTGATTCAGTGACCTTAGGCAGATCTTTAAATTCTCCACCTCTCTTTCCTAATCTGGGCCTTTCCAGACTATCTATGGACCCCAAGCTAAGAAAGCCTAATTTCCTCCACAGCTACAATGGGAGAAATTACATTAGTTAATACCCTGTTAGCTCAAAATAAAATAATCTGGTTTAGACCAATTTAAACAAAAAGGGAATTTTAGGGATTATCTCAGAGAATCTAAGTGAATGTTGAACTATCTAGTCTTGAGAAGAAAAGGGATTAGGCCTTCCTCAGTTGTCTCAGCAGCAGGAGAAGGAGCTCATGGGCCTGGCTATTAACACCAGCCAAACACAATGGCCCCAAGTGATGGGGTAGTTCAGTTCAAAATTCTTACTGGTAAGCAAAATAAATAAAATAAATAAATAAATAAATACCAAAAAAAATTAATGAGCAACGATTATTTGACAGGTAGTGTGCTAAGAGCTTGAGGTGTATCTGTGAAACTGATAGATATACATCCAGATTTACAGTTTAATTGGCACATGGCATGTAGGCAAGTGCCTGGTGCAGTACATATATTTGTTGAATGAATGAATGTGAAGGAATAAATAACAGACATTTATTACATACCATGTTGTGGATCAGGATGGATATATTATGGGGTGCTATGTAGGCACTTTGGAGATATCCTTACGATAAAACAGTTTTCTCTGAATCCCTTCATAGCCAAGCTTTTCAAAATGTTGTATTTCTTTATCTCTTGTTCACTCTTCAACTTTTGTACAGTTTCCATACACCACTTCATAAGAAATGTCACTTGTGGAGATAATTTTGACCTTCATGTCATCAAATTTAAAATGTAATTTCCTGTCTGCATCTTACACAAATTCTCAGTTGTTTAAGATATAGTAGACCACTCATTCCCTGTTCTTTTTTTAAAGTTTATTTATTTATTTTGAGGCAGGGGGGAAGAGAGAGAGAGAGAGAGAGAAGGAGAGAGAATCCCAAGCAGGCTCCACCCTGCAGTGCAGAGCCCAATGTGGGGCTCCATCTCACAAACTCACAAACTGTGAGATCATGACCTAAGCCAAAATCAAGAGTCAAACGCTTAACAGACTGAGCCACTCAGGCGCCCCTCATTCCCTATCCTTTTGTCTATATCACCATGGTGCCTTAGTTTTTTTCCTGCTTCAGAAGACACATTATCTTAGATTCTTTTGCTAGTTCTTTCTTCTCCCCAAATGTCAGTTTTCCTCAAGGTTTACATTTGGACACTCTTCTTTTCTTTTCCTCTGCTCTCCCTCCTCCTCCTCCTCCTCCTCCACCTTCTCCTCCGTCGTCTTCTTCTTCTTCTTCTTCTTCTTCTTTCTTCTTCTTCTTCTTCTTCTTCTTCTTCTTCTTCTTCTTCTTCTTCATCTTCTTTTCTCTTTCTCTTTCTCTCTCTCTGTCTTTCCCCCATATATATTCCCTTCATAGATGATCTCATTAAATCCTATGGTTTTAAAGACCAGTTCCCAAATGTATTAATTGTCTAGAATGTTTCTCCTCAAACATTTCTAATTGCCAGCATCTTCTCATCCTGCTAAACCTTAAAATCTCAGCTTATATTGCAGCAGCATCACTGACTGTAACAGGCTGCACTGATCACCATCACTGAGAATTCCTTTTATTTGGTTTACTCACTTTGTTTTCACAACTCTGTCACTAGTCTATAAACTTTCCAAAGCAAGGGTCTTTTCTAATTTCATCACTGTCTCTTCAGCCCTTTTTACAGGCCTGACATTTAGTAGACCTTCAAGGAATATTTATTTAAGGAATGATTAGTATCTGAGCAAGGCTCAGGGACATTCAACAGAGATATCTACAAGAAGGAGATAATATATGTGCCAGGAGGAAAATTTAGAATATCCAGGTGGACTGGGGATGGTGAAGTAAAGGAAGATTTCCATTATGGGCAGAAGACATGGTGCATGCAAACATTTGTAGACAGTGTTCATAAAATGAAGGATAAGTGGGTGCCATGGTAGTTGGTAGGTGTCCATTTTGAACTAGACATTACAATATTTCAGTGCTTTAGCTGTATTTTTGGTTTAAGACCTTTTAAAGGACATGTATGTAATTGTTTATTACTTTTAATAATAACATGTTTGCTTAACCTTAATTTCTAATTAAAACTTAATCAGCAGTGTTTTAGCCCACTTTAGTTTTTACATTCTTCTGTAAAGTATTCCATGATCTGTAAACAAACCCTTGAGAAACTTCTGTTTTAAGGAATCTATGATCACATTGTTAAAGGAAAAAATCTTTATGAATGTGAAAATTCGTAGCCTTCAAATTATTGTCTGACACAAGATGTTCAAGTATTGTTTGACATTTTGTTTAATAAAGCAGAAAGCTGTTCTGTGAAAAAATGGGACACTTGTATAGAAATATCTTTCACTCTCTACCTCCATAGTGGTTGCTGACCCTGTTGTCAGAGTCCCTGGGTCCAGGGGAATAGGGAGAAACAAAAGAGGAAAGGTGAAAGGTGACAGAGTAGAAATGAGATAAAGGGTTCTGAAAGCCACGTTAAGGACAAAGTCTTTGTGTTTTGTATCAACAGTTAGTAGCTATTGAATAATTTAAAGGTATTCAAAATACATTTTAAAAATAATTACCAGCTACGGTATTAGTGTGTTGGGGTTACTATATATAACAGAGTACTGTGGGTTGGGTGATTTAAAAAATGGAGATGTATTTATTATGGTTCTGGAGGCTGGAAGTGAAAACCAAGGTGTTGGATGAGTTGGTTCCTTCTGAGGGCTGAGAAGGAAGGCTCTGTTCCAGTCTCTCTCCATGGTTTGTAGATGGCCATCTTCTCCCTGTGTCTCTTCATATCAATTCCCTCTATGCTGTATATGTATCTAATTCCCTTTTTGTAAAGATATTGGTCACATTAGATTAAGACCTATCCTAATGACCTCCTTTAAACTTGATTACCTCTGTAAAGACAATTTGTCTGAATAAGGTCACATTCTGAGGTGCTGGATATTAGGACTTCAACATACAAGTTTGAGGGGACACAATTTAGCCTATAGCAGCTACCATGAAGTGAATGGACTATGGAGCAGATTTGGGTTGGAGTCAGGAAGAATAGCTTCAAAGGCAATGAGTAAAACAAGTGAGAAATACTGTGAATGGATCTTGGATCTTGGTTCTTGAACATAGCAGCATAGAAATGTAAGTAGATTTGAGAGATGTTGAGGAATGCAAATTTGCAAAAATTGGTGATTCTTTGAATAGATGGGTCAGGGAGAAGGAGGAATCAAGAATATTTCCATATGCTTCCAAAATAGATCACTGTGAATATTGATACTACTCACAATATGAAGAATTTAAGAATAGTTTGAAGATGATTTCTCTTTTGAATGTGACGATTTTAGGTGCCTGGAGACCATCCAAGTGAATAGGATCAGGAAAATTGGGTCAAAATCTGAGCTGAAAGCCATAAAGTTACATACTTAGCTTGTTTATTTCCTGTGTTTCTTCCCTATAATAAGCATATTTATTCCCTATCTTTCTTCTCTAAAATAAACATGTGGGCTATGATTGGTTTGATGAGTGTTGTTTTAGCTGCATACTACCAACTGTGATATTCAACAAATCCATACAGAGAACCTTCCTTCCAGAGGGCCTAAGGATGAGGGGAAGTTGGAAATATTAAATGGGTTTGTAATGGGATGTCAGAAAGAAGGAGAAACTTCAGGGAAGACTTGAAGACAGAAAAGCAATTCACCAAAGGTGTTTCTGGAAGAGTTCTAGACAAAGGGAAGAGCTAGAACAAAGTCCTAAGAGGAGTGCATGACTGATGCATTCTAGGGCCAGCAAAGAGGCTGGAGTGGAGTGAGCAGCAGAGAGTAGCAAGATACTAGACTGAAAAGTTAGTGGAGGGGAAGACTAGCAGACCATCTCTAAGGCTTTTCTTCTAAATGAAATAAGAAGCCACTGCAAGGTATTGACAAGCAGTGGCATGCTTCAGCTTGCCACATAAGGGATTGTGTCAGCTGCAGTGTTGAAAATAGACACAGTGGTACATGGGTAGATCTGTTAGAAGGTAATATGACAGCAGATGGCTTACACCATGGCAACTGCAGTGCAGGTAGCTAGAACTAGTCTTATCTGAAATATATTTTTAAAAAAAATTTTAATGTCAATTTATTTTAGAAAGAGATACAGAGAGAGACAGAGCACAAGCAGGAGAGGGACAGAGAGAGAGAGGAAGACACAGAATCTGAACGAGGCTCCAGGCTCTGAGCTGTCAGCACAGAGCCCTACTAGGGACTCAAACTCACAAACTGTGAGATCATGACCTGAGCAGAAGTCAGATGCTTAACTGACTGAACCACCCAGGCAACCCATGAGATATAGTTTTTAATGGTAGAGTCCTCAGGATTGCCTCACAGATTGGATGTAGATTTAAGAGAAAGAGGAGACAAGAATGACTCTAAGTCTTTTGGCCTAAGAAACTGAAGACAGAGAAGCCTATGGGTGGAGCAAGTCTGGTGGGGGAAATTAGGTGCTCACTTTTAGCCATGCTGTATTTGAGATGTTTATTAATCATTCACGTGATTATGCATAGTGGGAAGTTGAATAACCAAGTATATGGCATTCAGAATTAAGATCAGGAGAATTAAAATTAAAATCTATGAGGATCGCCTGAGTGGCTCAGTTGGTTAAGTGACTGACTGTTGGTTTAGGCTCAAGTCATGATCTCATGGTTCTAGAGATCAAGCCCGGCATGGGGCTCTGCACTGACAGCATTGCAGAGTCTGCTTGGGATTCTCCCTCTCTTTCTGCCCCTCTCCTACTCTCTCTTACGTGCATGCTCTCTCTCTTTCTCTCTCAGAATAAATAAATATTTAGAAACATATAAAATCAAATCTGTGAAACCCATTTGTATTGTGGTCAGAGAATGTAATCTTTGTTTTATTGAGATTTGAGGTTTATTGGCACACTTGCTTTATAGTCTAGTATATGATCATTTATAAATGTTCCATTCATACTAGAGAAGAATGCATATTCTCTATTGGATGTTCACCTTGATATCTTCACCAATTTTTAATCTACTTGAGTTATCAATAAATTAAATGTGTGTGTGTGTGTGTGTAGGCTAATAGAAATTAGAATATTTAATCTTGGATGGTTAAGACTAATTATTAGAAGCAGAAATGAACTATTGTGGTTTTTTAAAATATTTTTTTAATTTCTTTTTCAGAGAGAGAGAGACACAGCATGAGCGGGGAAGGGGCAGAGAGAGGGAGACACAGAATCTGAAGCAGGCATCAGGCTCTGAGCTGTCAGCTCAGAGCTGGATGTAGGCTCCAACTCATGCACTTCAAGATCGTGACCTGAGCTGAAGTTGGATGCTCAACCAACTGAACCATCCAGGTGCCCCTGTTTTTTTTTTTTAATCCATATTTGCTTTATCTCTTTTCACTCCCTTATTTCCAGTTTTCCATTTTAGGTTGCTTTGAACATCTCTCTAATAAGAAGAATATATTAGATTTTTTTTCTGTTTGGTTTCTACTCACTCCAATGACCTCTGTATTTTATTATGAGTTTAATATCTTCATAATAGTTTTGCCTGGCATTGGCTTTTTGTTAAATTATAGCCAACATTCAGAAAACTACACAAATCATACATACGAACTCAATGAATTTTCACAAATTGAACACCCCTGTGAAACTATCATCAACCTCAAGAAACAAAATTCTGGGGGCGCCTGGGTGGCTTGGTCGGTTAAGCGTCCGACTTCGGCTCAGGTCACGATCTCACGGTCCGTGGGTTCGAGCCCCACGTCGGGCTCTGTGCTGACAGCTCAGAGCCTGGAGCCTGTTTCAGATTCTGTGTCTCCCTCTCTCTCTGCTCCTCCCCTTTTCATGCTCTGTCTCTCTCTGTCTCAAAAATAAATAAACGTTAAAAAAAATTAAAAAAAAAAAAAAAGAAACAAAATTCTGTTGTAGCCAAGAGCACGGGGATGCAAGGGCACAGGACTCCCAAACAGATCAGGTCTGGCCATTCGCCACCAACAAAATCCAAAGACAGAGAGACCAGGGGTGGTGAACAAGAAGGAAATTTATTTCAGTGAGGCCAGCACCAGAAAGGCAGGGGACTAATGTCTCAAAGACATTCTCCATAATGCTGAAAATATTTTCAGGTGTATATAAAGAAAATGTAGGGCAAAGGTTGGTATCTACATGCAGGTAGGCAGTGAAGGTCAAATCAGTTACAGTCTTGGGGCCAGTCACTGGGTTATTGCTGGCTCAGGGCAGTCCTTATTGCTTGAGAGGGTAGTTTGGGTTCTCATCAGGGGATGCTTTGCCCACAGGGTCTTTTGCCTGAGTTAAAAGATAAGCTGGAAAGAAGACCTTAATCAATTAGAAAGTGTGAGGACAAAATGGAGGTAGTTGAAGTCCTCTTTCACTACCACTCCCAAAGTTCCCTCACAGCCCCTTCCAGTGACTCTTCTCCAACTAGCATAGCTAGCATCCTACTTCTAGTTTCATAATTAGCTTAACCTGCACTTTTGATATTTATGTAAATAGTGTCATACAGTATATATTCTTTTTTTTGCCTGAGGGGGGTGGATATGTGGACAGAGATGTGATAAAACAAAACATAGCAAAATATTAATGATATAATCTCAGTAGTAAGTAATCTGGTGCTTATTGTAAAATTCTCTTAATTTTGCTGTATGTTTGAAAATTGCCATAATACAAAGTTAGAAAAATACTTTTTTATATTATCCTGACTTTCTAGAGAAAAGAAGTTAAAAGTGTAGGAATTTGCCAATTTTTATAGGGACTTTCTAGCTCAAGCTTTCTCAGCAGACCAGCAGTTTGATGGCTTTGCAAATATTTCTCTACAACTGAGAATGGCTCACTGGGATACTCACAGCTTGCTGACTTATTTTTAACTATCATCCTACACTCTTTATTCTGATTTTGCATTAATTGAATCATCTTCTGATTTTGTTTTTAAATTTCCTCAAAGGAAAAGAAGAGAATATAGTAATTTAGACCCCATGTTTGATAATTATCTTTCTCATTTGAATTGATTAATTATTTTTCTGTTAGGAATTTGGTTTCCTGAGCAGCTCAAGACAAACTGACCATCAAGATACAGGCTTCATGGTGTTCAGAGGGAGTCTCTGGGCCTAAGACAATCTCTTATGCAAAATAGCAAACCACAAAGTCCCAATTGCTTATCTTTATTAATATTGTGTACAAATAAAGGATGTTCCATTTCCATGAAATTGCTTTAAAACTACCTGGGATAAAAATAAATTTGTTTATATTTAATTTCTCTTTCAAACAGAAAGTATAATTCCCATATCAGCATATAGTGCCATTATAGGCATTTTGAATACAGAAATAGCCTTGTGATTAACTGACTATTATGGTGCTATTTATTAAAGTCAAACCCAATTATCTCTCATCCCCTTCAGATGGTAATAGATTACTTTAAAAAATATTATCATTATTTAAAAAAATAATTTAACAACGTACCTCAATTAGGGAAAAAAAAAAGAAATTTACACCTTCAGAGATATTGGGTATGTGTTTCTTTGCACTTAGTAATTCCTTATCAATTAAAATATAGTTTGCAAAAGCAATTGATACATGTTTTAGGGTACACTTAACCATCCCCAAAAACAAAACTTGAAAGTAAGTTGCTAATTTTAAGTATCTTCCATAAAATTCTGGAGGGACCGATTGAGATGTTGCAGAGACGATGAGCATCCTTATGACTTTCTTTATCACAACTATTAAGATGCTCAACTGCAGTTAAACTGAATTAAATTGGCTTTCAATGGTCTTTTAATGGAAAAGCCACAGGGTGGCCATTCACTTCCATTGCAAAATGATGGGTTTTTTTCCCTTTAGCAGAATTTAAGAATCTAATGTATACCACATTCTCTCCTGAGCACTGGAAAAATGAAAATGCACCTAAGTAACAGAGAGAACACATTTAGTTCAAGAAAAACAAAAATTCCTATCATAAGAACCATTTTTGCTGCACTTTCTGTTTCAGCTCTGTATTCATGGCTTGTTAAGTGAATGAGTGCTAATCTCAAGTAAAAGCAAATTAAATATACAAATGAATCAAATAAGAGTTACAGAAACATTATAGGAAATGAATTGGCAAGAGATGAATAGGTCAAATTTCACAACTAAGTAGGAGATTGGGATCGCACAATAGAGAAGAGCTCTGATCTCAGAGTCTGGACACTTGTTCTTCAGTTTTGATAAGGCACCACCCTTGGACAAATTTCTTCGTCACTTAAGCCTCATAAACTAACCATAAAATAAAATGGAGAAAGTTCATTTATGAGGATTAAATATAAGCATATAAACAGAAAGGCTGTATACATTGAATGATGCTGGTAAAATGATAATTCCTTTTCATGCTTAAATAATTTTCTGTCCCTCATCATACCTAAGGATGTTTATCCTACATATGTAAGAGAGAGTCTGACCTTGACAGTGTTCCAGCTTTGATTACTTAAGAAATGTGACTTGAGCAATGCTGCAAGTCCCCTTCTGCCCCAGAAACAGCTCTGAAATCAGCCTTCCATTGCCTGGAATTGTCACAATTAATATTATTATTTTGTATTTATATTTTTACATTATTTATTTGGGTTTTGATTTTGTTCCTAAAAGACATGCATTTATTTTCTTTTCCTTTTTCCTTCCCTTCCTGAACAATTCAGTCCTAAAGCAATTAGGGGAGGCAGAACAAGTATGGGTTTCCTATCACTGCCTTAACAAATTACCATGCACATGGTGGCTTGAAAGAACACAAATTTATTACCTTACAATTCTGGAATTCAGAAGTCCAGAATGGGTCTCGCTGGGACTGCACTTCCTTCTGGAGGCTCTAAAGGAAAATCCATTTCTTTGCCATTTCTGGCTTCCAAGGGCTGCCTTCGCTCCTTGCCTCTCAGTCTCTTCCCATCTTCAGACCCAGTCACAAGGGCTGGGTCCTTCTTAGGCTGCCATCTCTACAGTTCTCCCCTTTCTGCCTCCCTTAAAGATCTTTGTGATCAGATTGGACCCACCTGGATAATGTAGAATTATTTCCCCATCTCAAGAACACTTGGTTAGCAATCTTAATTTCCCTTGTCACGTTCCCTAACATATTAAGCAGTTACAGAGATTAGGATGTGGACAACTTTAGGGAACCATTATTCTCCCTGCCACTGTAGGTCACTGTGTAAGCAGTGAGTGGTGGCTACAATGGCTCAGTGTGGGGTGTGACCGCCTCAGTAGAGTCCACATGATGGCCCCATAGACAAGAGGCATATGGAATGTTAGAACCTAAGCAGGGTGAGGGAGCCACCCCCATTGTAGGGCTGCCCATACTGGGTGTCAGGCCCCAAGTAGGGTGAGGAAGCATTCATATTTGGGAGCAGGCCGGCACAGAATTAGAACTCAAGCAGTTGTAAGGTGGGCTCTCATACCTGGGCACAACCTGCCCTGTGATGTTGGAGCCTATGTGGACAAGAAGGCTTTCAACATATGGGAGTTTCCAACATCAGGTAACATAACCCAAGCAAGGTGTCCACACTTGCAGGACATCTTAGAGCCTGAGCTGGTTGAGGAGGGCATCTCCATGTGGGGTGACCCAGTGCAAGATGTCAGAATCATAGAAGGAAATCTTCTTCATGAGAGGACACCTGGACTAGGAAGTCAGAGTCATGCAGGTTGAGGAGGGCACATGGTAGGGCAGTTTGATGTGGATACTAGAGTGTACAAGGTGCCCACATAGGTGGACAGAGCATATTGGTGTCAGAGCCCGAGCAGAATGAGGAGGAAGTCCACACAGAAGGGTAGCTTAGCTGTCTGAGAAGAATATCCCCACAGGGTGGGGGTCCACATGGGACACAAAGCCTGAGCTGTTCGAGAAGGGAATACACGCATAGGACAACCCAACATTGGGTATCAAACTCCGACAAAGGTGAGGGAACTGTTCACGTAAGCTGATACGGAGTGATGGAGCCCAAAAGAGATGAAAAAGGCCTTCGTGAAGGGGAGCATCCAGCACGGGGAGAAACAGTGTGGAAAGGGCATTCCATGGGTAAGGTGGGGGCAATATATATGAGAGATTGGGGACATACAAGGAGATTGGTTAACAGAAGCCAAGCTTCTTACTGTCAGAGAAGTGAGTTAAGTATACAAAAGGGAGAAAACTAACATGGACCATGTAGGATTAGTATTGTGTGATCACACACACACACACACACACACACACACACACACATATATGTGGTATTATCTTTCAATAAATAGATGATAAGTAGATGATAGATAGATAGATAGATGATAGAAAAGTAAATACAGATGTAAATATATGTATGTGGGAGCACACATATATGCCTGTCCACTGATTGGGGCTGGGTACAGCAACACCCCAATAATAATAACGAGCACATCTAGTTCTCAGATATTGACTTCTAAATCCCCACTCTCCAGTAAAAGAAACCAGAACTTTTAAGGGAAAATGGCTAATCCAGGGCCTCAGCAGCACACTTCAGAAGGATGAATCTAAAAAATCTTGTTCTTCCAGAAAGAAAATGCTCAAAGAATAATGGAACATGTCAGAAAGAAACAGCAGGCAGCATGAACAGGTGTCCAATGGCCAAATCAGGAAAAATGTAAGCTTCAAAATAAATAGTAGCAGGTTATAACTCATTGAATGACATAGAAATCTCAAGGCCTTAGAGATAAAAATAACAATGAATAAATTGAAAGCTTTTCATGTAAAAGGATATTTACACATCTCACAGTATCTCTTCCACAAAATGCACTTTGCAAAGATAGAGAAACCTAGTGATACAACACAGCCTTTCCAATCAGGATACTACATTTGAGTCAAAGGACACACATTTGGCGATCATTTTCTCAATTCTTCCAAGAATGGTACATGCTAAATTCATAAGAAATTCATAAGAAATAAATGAATTCATTACGTACAATGAGTATCTGAGAGCAGAGGTCAGCAAAATATAATCTGAAGGCCAAGTCCAGTCAGCTATCTTTTTTGTGTGTATATATCATGAGCTATGAATGAATTCTTATATCTTTAAATGGTTGAAAATAGTAAAAAGAGGAATAATTTGTGATACATGAGAATTACATGAAATTCACATCTTATTGTCCATAAAGTTTTATTGAGATGCAGCCAGAGACCTTTGTTTACACATTTTCTATGGCTTCTTTCAAGAGACAATGGTGCGAGTTATTTGCTATCTGGCCATTTACAGAAAAGTTTGCCAAGCCCAGCCTCAGAATACTTGGGCTTAATTCTCTCATAGAATGTTTGGTTGAGAAAAACTGAACCAAAGTGCACAGATTAGTAATGAAACAAATGAAATTGTGTGTCACCTACCAGGATGCATGAATTAGTGGATGTTGCATTATGCCAGATGTTTTTTCTTCATGTATAGAGATTTTTTTCTCATTTTTAGTTATTAATATGGTGAATTATATTGACTGATTTCAAAATGAACTTCGAAATCAACTTTGCTACTACTACCTGGAATATACCCACTAGGTCATGATGTGTCATCCATTTTTTAAATATTGCTATAAAATATTTAATAATATTTTACTAAAGATGGTTGGATCTATTTAATGAGGAATATTAGTCTTTAATTTTCTTGTATTTTTTTTCTGTTTTTGGTGTCAGGCTAATTTGAGACTTGGAATGCTTGGGATATGTCTCCACCTCTTCTGTGTTTGGGAATTTATATAGTATTGGTGTTACCTTTTCCTTTAATATTTGATAGAATTTGCTAAGGAAGTCTCCTGACTTTGGAGCCATCTGAACTCTAGGGATTATTCCAGCTCTTCTTTCTTGTGATTCTTTTCTCTGTCTCAGGTAGTTTCCTCCCATACATGTACATATCATGACTGGGTCAAGGGCTTGAAAGGCCCATCTGCAGATTTTCAGAGCTTGCTCTGTACAACTCCCTTCTTCCTGATATTCAGCCCTGCTAGCCTGACTTAGTCTCCCCAAATTCGGCTCTGTTACCTCAGAGCACTGAGACATCTGGGCTCTGTTTGGTACCCCCCCCCACCTCTTCACTATGGCCTAGAAACTCTCTCCAGCCTATAAACTGAGGACAATTATAAGAGTTGTACCACTTTTCTTCTTCTGTTGGGGATGACTATGTGAGCTGACTATTATCCAAATTCTGAAAAATGTTGGTTCATATTATAGTCTACTTTTCTAGTTGATCTCAGATGCTAAGTAAGCTGGCTTCTTTTACATCCTCATAACCAAGAACAGAGGTTATTTAATACTGTTTTATATTTATATATCATCTTACAAATTATAGACAAGATTCTGGTTTTAATTTGGCAACATTTTTTTAAGTATTTATTTTTGAGAGAGAGAGAGAGAGCAGGGGAAGGGCAGAGAGACAGGGAGAGAGAGAATTCTAGGCAGAGTCTGTACCATTAGCATGGAGCCCCATGTGGGGCTAGAACCCAGGAACTGTGAGATCCTGACCTAAGCCAAAACCAAGAGTCAGACACTCAACCAAATGAGGCACCCACGTGCCCCTGGCAACAAACATTTTAAAAGTACCTATTGAACAAATTTTTGAAGAAATACAAAATGCCCCACCTTTGACTCTTAGTTCAAGTTGGCATTCCAAATATCTTCTTTCTTAATCTTTAATGAAGGAGGAATAACTTTAAGTTTAAAAGTTTTTGAGATTGCATGTAAAAAGCAAAACTTCAAAATTATTTAAAATGGAAGCAATTTATTGAATTGTTTCATATTTTGCTTTAATATGTGTGAAAGAAAATTACATTTTCAAATATATTCTAAAACAAAAATATAATTTTAATTTATCACTTAAAGTGTAAAGTTTGTATTAAGAGATTCCATGTTATAAGAGATTAAGCAGAGAGAAATAATTAGTACGCTCATTTTATTCTTATAGAGATATAATTTCTAGATACTGATGTGATTTCTCTATTCCCTCTAAAAGAAGCAAAATCCAGTTCTGAAGAGATGTAGACAATTATATGACCATTTAGTTTACAATGAAATCCAGTGATAAAAAGTAACTTTTGTTTCTGAATGATGCTTTCTTCCTAATAGGAACATTTACAATAGACAGCTAAGTTCATTTATGTTGAAATGCCTACCATCATCTCACAAATTGTTTGTTATCAAATTTATTAGATTAAAAATCCTGTTCTCATTATACATTACTCAAGGCACATCCACAATCTATTGAGAGCTGTTCTATTATAATTATATTTAGAAGTAATGGCAGGAATGGGGGCTCAGAGAACCTCATGAATTGCAGTTTCCAATTATGTAACTTTCCAACTGAATTTAATGTTATAATCAAAGAGTTCAGTAATTGATAACATCACGGAAACTTTTTCATTTAAAAATAAGAGCAATCTTACTCAAAGTGTCATATTTACTACCCATAGTAAAGAATGAAAAAAACTACCTTAAAAAGGAGCCACCTTTCTAACTAAGCAATATTCAGTACTAAACATGAGCAATACTTGATAATAAGAAAATTTTTTCTAAGAAATTTATAGTAAGAAAAATATAGCTACAATGTGAATGAAGAAAGTAGGAAAAATATAGAAAGACAAAAATATATATATTTTGGGGGCGCCTGCGTGGCTCAGTCAGTTAAGCATCCGACTTCGGCTCAGGTCATGATCTCACAGCTTTGAGTTTGAGCCCCACATCGGGCTCCGTGCTGACAGCTCAGAGCCTGGAGCCTGCTTGGGATTCTGTGTCTCCCTCTCTCTCTGCCCCTACCCTGCTTGTGCTCTCTGTCTCTCATAAATGAATAAATGTTAAAAAAATTTAAAAAAAATATTTTGTTTTATTTTGACAAATGTTAACAGGCAGGAAATTTCACTAATAAACATATTAACTTGAAAATAAATGATAAAATACAATGGATACTTTAGACAAGGGAAGAAAACAAATAACACTTTACTATTAAATACAAAGCATAAATATGATGGTGTTGATGGATAATTTTCCAGGACATAAATGGTAAATATATATATAATTTTATGAAGTAAATCACATTTTCTTCCTCTATTAAAGCATTAAATGACATTATGAATCTCTCCTCTTCAAAATGTTAAAATTTCCAAGAACCTTTAGAGTTGTGGGTCATTTAGACCCAACCTTAGACACAGGCAAAAGAGGGTTTTGCCTTGGGCTATATTCTTTAGAGAACACACATATCAGAAACAAAATAAAGGAACAAATACATATGCTAAAGAATATATGGGCCGCTTCTCCCAGTGCTGACAGGATGTGACCTGGAACTCAAAACAGCCTCTCTCGTTTCTGAAACTGTTTGGACCCCCAAGAAATATTTCTCACATCTTAACCCATTTCTGAATGCCATGAAAATCTGTGGGCTGTCCATTTGCCGGTATCAGAAATGGGCAATGCTTTTTTGGATTGGAAAAGATTTGGGTGATAGCAGTACTTAGGTAAATAGAAAAGAAAAACAGGGTAATTAATTAAAAACTTCTTCCTCCTAGATAGTATGATTCTTGAATAATGAATACTAATGTCAAGCATCCATGTTTTTCCTTCTTTTTGTGTTTTAATTTTTGGATCTGTGACTATACATGAATTAGTATTGTATTCACACCAATTGCAGATGGTGCCTGAAGAATAGTTTGCAATATTCCACAAATCATATTACTCTTAAATTTAAATACATGTGGAACTAGATGCAAAATACATGAAGCATGAAATACATTCTTTCACTGGTAATTAGATGAATGTTAAATGTTAGAACTGTGAATACTGTTACTTTAATCAAAATATTTAATACAATTTAAATAATTTTTCAAAACAAATTCATGTATGTTATATTTTAATGATTTTGTTTTTTATCATTTACATAATTTTGTGTGTTTTTTTTTTTTTTTTTTTTTTTTTTGAGAGAGAGCACACATATGGAGGAGGCCAGATGGAGACAGGAGAGATGGAGAGAGAGAATCTTAAGCAGGCTCCACACAAGGATCTCAAAGCAGGGCTCAATCTTATGGCTGTGAGATCATGACCTGAGCCAAAATCAAAAGTCAGACACTTGAGCACCTGGGTAGCTCAGTTGGTTAAGTATCCAACTCTTGATTTTGGCTCAGGTCCTGATCTCACAAACCGTGAGATCAAGTCCCACGTTGGGCTCTGTGCTTGGGATTCTCTCTCCTCCTCTCTCTCTGTCCCTCCCCCACTCATGCTCTCTCTCAAAATAAATAAATAAACTTAAAAAAGAAAGTCAGATGCTTAACTGACTGAGCCACTCAGGCACCCCTAGATAATTTTACTTTTTAATAGTTTAAAAGAAAAATAGCTCTTAAGTGTATATAAATGCTATAGTGCTGCACTGAAACGCAATAAATATCCATAAAATACACATATTATAGCTCCATACATTTTCATAACCTGTACACACCCAAGTAACCAGTACAGATCAAGAAAGAGAACATTGTCTGCACCTAGAAGTCGCATAATGCTTTCTTCCTATCAATCTTCTCCCCAAGATTAATCATTATTACATCATTACATTCTCTTCATCTTTCCACATAACATATAATATCAATAATTGTGAGAGTAATATTCACTCATATTCACAGGTGCCACCAGAATCAAGTGGAGGGGTTATACAGGGCATATATGCTTGGGAGGGAGACTCACAGGAAGCGTCTTACAATTTTGCCTACCAGAGTAGGCTATCCATTTTCAGATGCTATTTTATAGAAATAAAGTAAATTCTTCAAGATTATATCCAAAATGGATGATAAAGTTGAGACCAGACTGTAAGTATTCTAACACAAATCCAGTGATCTTTCTACTATACTAACGTAGGGTCACCCCACTCATTGTCTTCCATTTGTTTGTATATTAACACATTTTAAATATGGCAACTGGAACTAACAAATTTAGGAGTATAAGGATTTCTTTAAAAAATAATTGTACAGACCTTCCATGTTGAAAACCGATATTTTCATTTAATCAGACTATAGCCAATAATCATTATGCATATTGAGTAAAAAATACTGTTAAATAACTCTGTATCTTCAATGGCTCTGAGACCCAGAAAACTCAAGTCAGGCACTGCTGTAAATGGCATGTGTCTAGTAGAGAGTAGAATGGGCTCACATCTCTTGTTTTAGTCTGAATTCATATTACTTTCAGTGTTTGTCCCACACTTTAACCACCAAGTGAATTAAAGGACTTCATATGCTATGCCCCATCCCCAAAATAGCTTTTCAGCAATTATGACAAATAATCTTTTTTTATTTAAAAATCTTATAGGACAATTATTTAGGAAATTCTCAATAAGAAGCTTAGACTGACAGGTATGCATATCCCAAAGTGTGACTTCAGCAAGGTCCTACTTAATGCCACATACAAAGTGCACGTCAGCTTTAAACATACATAAAATGAGTATTTGCTCATTCTTTGCTCATTCTTTGCTCCACTTAAGAAAACATAAGCATCATATGGTAAACCCAGACTCGGGCTGAGGATACAAGGGCCGCATTTCTGCTTAATGTGGAGGGTAGAATCAGATCTCCCAAGTGGTACTTCCAGCCTCATTCTGAAAGAATCTACCCAAAGGAAGACTTGAGGCCGTGCCGAGACCGCTGGAACCAGCTCTTTCATCCCACAGAAGTTCTCAGTTGTTCTAGTTTGCCAAAATCAGAAGGTAATAATTGGGGCGGGAGACAGAAAGCCAGGCACAGAGAATTCATAACAAGTTCATTGTGCCAAGATGCAAAATGTGCCTAAATATCTCAGATGCTCCCTGAAGCGGCCTTGGAAAACACTATCCACTTGCCCTCATCTGGAAACCACAACTGCTTCTTATAGAATGTTCTGTGGCTGAAGCTGGCAGTGGTAAGTTTCCACACAGCAAACTGAGTAAATAAATGCTGTATTTGCTTTTTAAAAAAGTTAACTACCCTTGCTGATTTCCAACTGCTCTTAGAAACACACCATTGTCAAGCTTTCCCTGGTTCAGGAATCATCATTCTTCTATTTTATGAAATCTATGACATTAATCTGCTTCAAATTATTATAATCAATATATCTAAAGCATCAGTCTAGGCATAAAATGGGTCTTTTTTGAAATAAGTAAAACATTATTGATACAGTGTGGCTCTTTTTCCCATTGATTTTCATTCTCTGCAGTAACCATAGACTTCTAGAGTTAAAAGGAGCCTTAGAGATCATTTAGGCCTCCTGTGGCCTTTTTTCTGGGCAGCAAAAAGAGATCCAGAGATGTGAGATAACTTACTCAAATGTACAAAACTAGACGGTGGTAAATCCAGATCTAGGACTTGAGTCTCTTGATTCTTGTGTCAGTAAATCAGCATCAGGGTGTAGGCGCAGGGTCTCCCAAACAATGTCCAGCCCTCAGTTCAACCGAGGACTGCACATTGTACCCACGTGCATTTCTATACTGAATAACTAAAGGATATTTGAAGCTGTTAGTTTTCATCTGTGTCCCAAGCATACCTCCCTGTAATCTAAACCTCAGGTCCCTTCTTTCACTCTCTCAGTAGATCCCAAAGCCAAGGTGACAAATTCTGTCTTACATAGTGTGACCACAGCCCTGCTGATCCTGATTCTGATGTGGTCAGCAACTCCAGCATCCAGGGGAGCCTTTTAAGGGTCTGCCAAGAACTCTCAAGACCTGTCAAAATAGTATCTCCTTTAGGGTGAGTTCTGAAAATGTTCCAGTTCTTCTCAACAATTTTCCCAACTCTGTAATTCCCCATAAGATAACAAATCTTCCTAAGAATTTCTCTGCAGTTGTAATTAGCATTAAAACTTGCCATTATTGCTTTAATCCCATTGTTTTTATGTTTACACAAATCCTTTTGCTTCTTCTCATTATTATCTTATCTGTTTTGTTTTGTTTTGTTTTGTTTTGTTTTAGAGATTCCCACTAGGTTAACATAATGATCTTCCTCTTTTTCTGCTCTGAAACTCCTGTCCCATTGATCCCAGTGAGGGTGCTTAACCGGAGACTTCTGGAGACCTAACAATGGCCAGAAATTATATTTAAAAAAAAAAAAAAGTATTTGCTTTGATCTAAAGATTCAATCACAGCTTTAATCAGATTCTTGAAAGACTGGCATCTAAAATTTTTTAACGTTTATTTATTTTTGAGAGAGACAGAGAGAAAGAGAGAGAGAGAGAGAAAGAATCTGAAACAGGTTCCCGGTTCTGTGTTTTTAGCACAGAGCCTGATGCGGGATTCAAATTCATGAACTGTGAGATCACTACCTGAGCAGAAGTCAGATGCTTAAATGACTGAACCACCCAGGTGCTCCTGAAAGACTGGCATCTAAAAAAGGTTGAGATTGATAGCTTCATAAAATTAGACCCACACAACTCACTCATTTTTGCCTCTGTGACTCTTTGTCCCTCCTTCCATTGGTTACAGCCCCTCCGATTGCCTGGTGCCCACACAGCTCAACACTCATCAGCCTACAGCATAGAATACCCATGGCCCTTATTGTTCTGTGGCATATGTAAGCATCCACAAGAATTATTGCTAGTTTACACTGAAACTGTATATTGATGATTCAGTATAGGATGATTATGATTCAAAGGGACTATGTCTAAACTTTGGTTGATAAGTATAGTCAGATCATGAATCATGGACTGAATGTATTCTGGGATGATCACTGCCTTGGTTGTTATGCATTATGCAAATAGTCAACATTAACTATTAGAGACCAGAAATAGCTCTGAAATATACATTCATGAGTGTATAACAGTGCCCCAATTTAATCTTAAATTGGGGCAAGGGGTACAGAGAGAGGGAGAAGAAAGGTGGGTGGGTCTCTGAAGAAAGACTGGGTGACAGGCATAGGAGTACACTACCAAACTTAGACAATGAAATAAATATTCTGCTTTTTTTGATAAAGTATTCCCCAGTCGTGTGCTGTTCTTAGGAACTGGTGTGCTGGGCATATTTTATATAGTTCTAATTAACTTTCAAAGCAATTTTCAGAAGGTAACAAACTGAGAAAAGGTTGTATATAAACTGGAAGTTTGCTTATTTATTACTTTGGTGAATGTAAAGACAGCTACTATGTTTCCCCAGTAGAAATTATTATCAGCACTGTATCATTGTAATATCACATGACACCCCAACCAAAGGGCTTTTTTAAAATTTACTTCATAGTGCAAAAAAAGAACAGCATGAATAACTTGTTAATATATCAGTGACTGATTAGTTACCAGTCATGAATACCAGCCTCTGCTGTAACAAAATGTTTGTTTCAAATTTATTTCTTCCATACAAAACCAGTGTAATGAATCACATGCTTTACATGGACAAATGTCAGAAAATAAAGGTAGTTTCAACACATTAGAACAAGCTCTCCACATGCTGAATGTTGCCAGTAGGTGAGAGACTTTGAATATTTAATGAGGTTCTAGGTCACCTTCCAACAATAGGTTATGACTGAGGTTCTGGAAATTTCTAGCTCTCCATGATGCTGCACCAAAATAGCAGTTACAAGGACTTTTTAATTATGTGTTGTCAAGTGCCAGACACTGGACCCTGCTATTAGAGGCAAAGGTAAGACCTCAGTAAGTTTTTAAGGGGAAGTCGGTATTCATTTTGTCATATTTATGGTAGAAATTTAATTTTTGGTGTTTTTATCTCACTCTAGTCAGCAAAATTAATATGCAGTTGATTTATGAAGGATTAAAAAAAACCCTTTAATTGGCATTGCATGATTTTGTTAAACAATAAACGGATTTATATGCAGGCTAAATTTAGAGGGCATATTTTATATCGGTTCAACAGCTACGATTCCATGGTAGGCATAGAAAAGTCTATTTTGCTACTACAGACAGTGTGTACCCTGAGGTATTGGGTTACCGTGCAATGATGAATATTTCCAAGACTTTTCAGCTTTACTGAACATCTGCTTTTCACAACCACATTTTAAAGGGAAAAATCTAAGAGACAGAAAAACATACAAAATCCCCAGGACAGGAAAATTTCCTTCTCATCTCTTCCATAAACCAGCACCAGATTTCAAATTGGAACCACTGATCACATGAGGATATTTTCAATGATGTTGCTTTTTGCCAGTCTCTTTTGTGAAGCCTAATTTGGGGGTGAAGGTGAGTGTGGTTTGGGGAGCACCCTGCAACAATCAGAGTTTCCAAAACAGAACAGAGGGAGGCCAGAGGGATCAGACACACAAAACTCCTCTCCCAGTCTCTTGCTATATAAGGTTATTAAAGAGTTGGAATCACCCAGACATAAAAACCTCCAGACAAAACTCTGGCTGTCGATGGAGTGGGAGATGCCACAGCCAGCCTGCCCTTCCACGGGTGAAAAAAAAAGATGCATGTCTGCCTTACCTAAAGTTGAGGGCTTTGCCCCTTCTTTTCACAGATTGTGAAACGCTTTCCTGAAAAGTAGGGTACTCTGTCTACCTCATGTTGAGAGTGAGAAAATGAAAGTTTGTCCAGTGATCCCTGTGGACATGAGCTGGTCACACATCTCCCCTTCACAATACAGGAAAAATAACCCTGCCTGAGTTATGAGGCATAGCTCACTGAAAATATGTTCCCTTTAGATTCAGATTTCTTGAGTCACCTATTCTTAAAGGTCTATCATATTTTATATGTCTGAGAGAGATCATTGAGCAGAATAGTCTTATTTTTCATTATTTGAGATAAATACAGTCGCCAATATACAATCAGAGCAACATTCTATTATATGTTTGCTTCATTTTCTGTTAGGAATGCAATTATCTTTAAATACCAACATTTTAATAGTTATACAGTCCTATCAGTGTGGGGTAATGACCCAAAAAAACAAAACCATAGAGAATCATGGAATGGCAGAAATTTTTAAGCTAAAAATAGCTTGGTGATCTCTAATTTTAGACCATGCATTTTATAGAAGAGGGAAAAGACGTTTGCCAAAGGTTGCAGGGTTTTCTCCTATGTCACCCCTTTTTATTGGAACATTCCCAGGAATACACAAACATGTTTTAGGGTCTTAGTATTAAAAATAGCAATCCCCTCTATTTCCCCTTAAGTATCAGCATATTCCTCTCTTACCCTCACGGCAGAACCTCCGGAAAGAGTTGTCTGTAGAGTTCGTTAGGACTTTCTCATCTCAGAATCTCTCCTCCACTCACATCATCTCCTACCACACTGGAGCCTGCTCTTGTCACGTCTTCAATGGTCTTTATGCTGTGACCAGCTAGTTTTTGATCTTCTTCTGTGATTTATGTAAGAGCAAAATGGTTATGTATTAAGAATTATTTTGTAAATACCTTTTTCATTGATGTACCTAGCCTGTTATTTATATGATAAAAATAGTTTTTAAAAATTTATTAAGCATTTACTATTTTGAACAGTGTTACAGACATCCAAAATAATTTTCCCCAAGTAAATTTTCTTTCTACCTAAAAAAATAGGGACATCTACTGGAATATAAGGGAAATTATCAGTTATATCCAAAAGAACAAAATGATTTAATGTGTGTGTGTGTGTGTGTGTGTGTCTATTCAAGCAAATTAGAATACAAGACTAGAGGGAAGCACAAAGGAGGCCAGTAAGCTCAGGACATGTTTCTGAAATAGGTGAATTTTGATCCAGGATTAGAGGAAGTAGTCAAAGGGAAGAAAGTAAAAACTCCTTCTAACTAAAATCTGACATTAAATTCCCAATACTGTGCTCTTCCATTTTCATTCCATTAACTCTCATAGCCTCCTCAAGATTCAGCTTCAACAGCTGACATATCATCTGTCCCTCCTTCCCCTTCCCTGTACCCACCCATTCTCTATTGGTTCCCTATATATTGCACTACAGTCACCTCAAAACATTGTCTGCCACCCCCACTGGACTGTGAACTCTTCTTCCTCTTTCACCCATACTGACAACTGAGCAGCAACTGGCATTGAGTAGCCATCCAACAAATGTCTGTTGTGTGACCCTTAATGCATATTAGTATTAGTATTAATATTACAGAGGAGGACACAGAGAATCCCTGAGGTTGAAGAGTTCTTAACTATTAAGAAGTAGGATGATGATTTTATGTCAACCCCACAACAAACCCAAGATTTTAGGACCCAAAGCCCAAGCCTATTCTACTATCCAATGTTGGCTTCACAGCAAGTATTGCTGGAAATAGCAGATACCTTATTCTAGGTGTATATGACTTTATTCCAGGGTTAAAGGCAGGAATTCATAAATAACACATGAGAGACAGAAATCAGAGTGATTTGTTTGAAGCACAGATACCCTATTAAAAGACAATGGGAACTGTTGCCCCTCATGTTTAGCCATAAACGGTGTACTCTCTCACTTTTTGCTCTCTTTCTTGGTAACCTCATTGCCTCCCCGCCCCCCCCCCCTGAATTCAATTGTGTTCTGTATACTGGTGACTTCAAAACATATATCTCTAGTCTAGATTGTTCTCATGAGGCTCTGAACCACATATCCATCTGCCTACTACACATCTCTCTGGATGCCTCTATAGGCCACTTAACCTGATGGGGACGCTTAAGAGTCTCCATATATTTTTAAAGAAGATCGCATTTTAAGAGTTTCCTTGGATCACTGTGTTCTTGAGGAAATAATAGAGATGAATGACCCAAGTTACAGAAGTCAGATTTGCTGTTACATAATGAATGAGACACTTAATACATCATTGAAACCCCACCCTAATTTTCTTTGCTTAATTTTCAGGATGTCACTTGTTCAGTTACATGGTCTAATCCTATCCAGCTAGTTCCCTTCTCTGACTATACTTAAACTGTCCCATTCCAGTGTTCCCATCATGTTGTCTACCTAGATTATATATCTGTTCACACTCACTCTGTCAGCCAGGGTCCAGCCAGGAAAATGAGAACCAAGTCACTAGGTATTACAATAAAGGGATTTAGCATAGGGATTGGTTTACACATGCCCTGAAGGCCTGGACAAGCACAAAGAAGACACCAAAAGAACCCTGACATATCTGCAGGAAACAGCTCTGCTGGGGCACAGAGAACAAAGTGATGGAGATGGGGAATATCAGAAGCCAGGAGCTTGCGGGAGAGGCCCAGGGGGTTGGAGCTGAGACCTCTGAGGAATGGATCCCACTTGACTGCTCCTGGAACTCCAGGACCTGAGAGGAGAGGCTGTGTGGAGCTAGACTCAGAATCCTGAGGAGCAGGTACAGCAGAGTTTCTGCTGCTACCTCCACAGGGGTAGGATGTGATGGGTGCTCCAGTCCTGTAAGATACACGAAGTTGGGACTCATGAATATGCGGCCTGGGTTTCACACCCAGGTCTGTCAGAAACCAGTGCCTGATGTTCAAACCTTACACAGTACCACCCCACCCAATCCCTGCTTCTCTCTTTTGCGTTCTATTCTATATACTGCTGTCAAAATGCTCTTCCTAATGCACAGCGCTAATCATGCCATACCCTTTCCAAAACCCTATCACCATTCCCTATTGACTGTTTTAAATACATACTCTTCTGTCTGGTGTTGAAGGCCTTCTATAATTTTCTCGTCTTTTTTTCACTGCTACTGTGGGTGCCCTTTATGTTCCCAGAGGGTCTCATCCTTGCTTAGAAATGCAGCAAATTTTCTATATTCAACATCTGATATCTTCAAAGCTCAACCACATCTTGTCCTTGAATTCATTTCCAAAAAAATAGCATACATACATCAAAAATCACCTTGGCTTTCATTTCCAAGGGGTCAACACCACAGTGAATGAAGTCGCTGCTGCACACTTAAAACTTTGCATAGTTTAATTGAAAACAAGGGGCCTAATTTTATTCAATTAAAACTTAAGTGACAACTAAATGTGTAACTAAGGCTGAAAGAACTGAACTCTGTCAATGCAAAATTTTCACACCTTTTCTGATTTGCACATACATGGTAGACTAGTTAAGAGATAACTTCTAAATTTTCAGCAATTCAACAACTAAGATTCTGACTCAAGGCCACTTGCAGAAATAGTGGAATTAGAGTTCACTGCATGTGAGTTGTATCATTTCAGAAAATTCTAAAGCAACATTTTTTCCTTATTTACCCTTTGAGTTGCAAAACTAGCTCTCAACAGGAAAAGAAAATTTGCTACTTAATTGAAAGGTGTCTCGTTTATGTGTGAAAACACTAAGGTGAAAATGTCAAATATTTCACATTTCTTTGAGTCTTGTGAAATCTAAAAGGATGTGAGATTTTTAAAATTCAGATTATTCAGATTGGAGATATAGGAACACCTCTCTCCTATGTATATTTCCTGGTGCTGTCCTATCATTTTACTTTTTAAAAGGCAAATATTAAACATTTTGTTCTTCTTTTAAAGGCATACATTACTACTATTTCCCTTTATGTAGAAAAAGATAAGAATAATCCTGGAATTCTGAATTTGTGATTTAAAAAAGGCACACTTTGTATGACAATGAATTGCTCAGAGCACTTTAAAATCCAATTTCTTTGTACAAGTTCCAAATCAAGTTCTGAATAATGAGAATCTAAATACGAGTACTCTTTGTTTTTGCTAAGAATTTGCCTACACATCTAAATTATGTCAGTGTATAACTTATTCAACTTAAAGAGTAAGTTCATACATTCGTTTAGCCTACCTTGGGTGCCTACCTGCCTGCCACCTGCTCTGTATTAATGCATAATACCTTATGTCATTTCTGGAACTCTTCCAATATCTACAGGTCACAATGACAGTGCACCACTCCATTGGCTGAACGCTTGTTTGCAATGATGAGCTACACATGTTGGCTAATACTGCCAACAATTTAATGCTTCAGTTCCTCAAGTACCCTTGAGTAGATGGCATCTGGTCTGAATTTTGGCTGTCTTTGAGGATGCATGATAGGTAACTTTCATCTGGATAGCAGAGACACTTGACCAGCCAATTAAGTATTCTGAAATCCAGGAAGTTTATGTAGGTGAAGATAATTAGTCTTAAAAATAAACTCAGAATAAAAAGCCTCAGGAAGTGGAAACTAGCCAGGAACCCATCTAATACAAATAAATTGAGTCGAATTTTAAATTTTTGGAGGTTTAAAAAAATCATTTACATAAAAGTTTCCTTGAGTTTGAGATTATATTTTAATAATGTCTGTAAAAGCAATGTGAACCTATCTATTGCAACTCCACTTTGAAGAAAATGGATACTTATTATTGAAAGAAAGAAAGCATTTCAAAATTTTACTTTTCCAACCTTATTCTTATTCCACATGTAATCATTCTAACCTATTTTTGAACTATTTGAATAAAGCTAAATTAAAAAAACAGGAATGGAAATATATTTTCTTGCCTTTCTAAACAAGATTTTTGTGCATGAATTATAAGTCTGAGTAAATGTTTCAAGCTATACATTTTTATGTGTCTCACAGTGAGAATTTATATAATGTAAAAAATAAATACTCCTAATGAGAACTATCAATGTTTTTCTTGAGTTGGACTTAGACATTTTGGTCACAGTATAGATGTTTGTTTTGTTTTATAACTTTACTCTGAGAGAACTTTTACTTTTAATGACAGAACTAGTTTCGAAATATGCAACTTGTCTCAAAAATATGATGCCTACATCGACATCAGTATCACTTGCTTTGTAAGTGATCATTCTGAATTTTTTATGGAAAAAATGTTATAAAATGAGTTTCATAATCAAAATCAAATGACATCAGACATTTTAGCAGAGTTAAAGGACTCTAGTATTACATAGCATAGTATAAAATGTCCACCATACAGAATAAACAATATAAACCCAGGAAGAGGAATATACTGAAAACTGGGACTATGAGAAGAAAAGAGCCACTGGGCTACTTTGTAATAAAAGATACAAAATTTTTACACCTGTAAATGATAACTATCATTAAGTGAAGAATTAATCTCTTATCTAACGGAACACCATGACAGGAAAAAAAAAAAAAAAGAAAGAAAAAGCAATAAGAGGAATGTGAAAAATAGAAACAGGAAGGCACAGAGTTTTTTTTAATATAATTTATTGTTAATTTAGCTAACACACAGAGTATACAGTGTGCTCTTGGATTCAGGAGTAGATTCCCATGATTCATCACTTACATACAATACCCAGTGCTCATCCCAACAAATGCCCTCCTCAAGGCCGATCACCCACTTTCTCCTCCCCACTGTCCTCCTCCATTAACCCTCAATTTGTTCTTTGTATTTAGAGTCTCTTATGGTTTGGCTCCCTTTCTGTTTGTAACTTTTTTTTTCTTTCCCTTCCCCCATGGTCTTCTGCTAAGTTTCTCAACTTCCACATATGAGTGAGAACATATGATATCTGCCTTTCTCTAACTGACTTATTTCACTTAACATAATACCCTCCACTTCCATGAACGTGGTTGTAAATGGAAAGTTTCATTCTTTTTCACTGCCAAGCAGTATTCCATAGTATATATAAACCACATCTTCTTTATCCATTCATCAGTTGATGGACATTTGGGCTCTTTCCATAATTTGGCTATTGTTGATAGTGCTTCTATAAATATTGGAGTAAACGTGCCCCTATGAGTCAGCACTCCTGTATCCCTTGGATAAATTCCTAGCAGTGCTATTGTTGGGTCATAGGGTGATTCTATTTTTAATTTTTTGAGAAACCTCCACACTGGTTTCCAGAGCAGCTGAACCAGTTTGCATTCTCACCAACAGTGCAAGAGGGTTCCCCTTTCTCCACATCCTCACCAACATGTGTTGTTTCCGAAGTTATTAATTTTAGCCACCCTGACTGGTGTGAGATCATATCTCAATGTGGTTTTGATTTGTATTTCTCTGATGATGAGTGATGTTGAGCATGTCTTCATGTGTCTGTTAGCCATCTGGATGTCTTCATGAAAAGGTGTCTGTTCATGTCTTCTGCCCATTTCTTCACTGGATTATTTGTTTCTCAGGTGTTGAGTTTGGTAAGTTCTTTATAGATTTTGGATAATAACCCCTTATCTGATATGTCATTTGCAAATATCTCCTCCCATTCTGCCAGTTGCCTTTTGGTTTTGTTGATTGTTTCCTTTGCTGTGCAGAAGTTTTTTGTTTTTTGTTTTTTGTTTTTTTTTTTTTTTTATCTTTGAGATCTCCATAGTTCATTTTTGCTTTTATTTCCCTTTCCATCAAAGACATGTTGAGTAAGAAGTTGCTGTGGCTAAGGTCAGGGTGCTTGTTGACTTTTTTCTCCTGTAGGATTTTGATGGTTTCCTGTCTCACATTTAGGTCTTTCATTAATTTTGAGTTAATTTTTGTGTATCGTGTAAGAAAGTGGTCTAATTTAATCCTTCTGCATGTTTCTGTCCAGTTCTCCCAGAGAGAGAACCCAAATATAGAAAATCATGAGTGAAAGAGCAGAGGTCACAACCAACACCAGAGAAATACAATTATCAGAGAATACTATGAAAAATTATATGCTAACAAACTGGACAATCTGGAAGAAATGGGAAAATTCCTAGACACCCATACACTATCAAAACTTAAATGGGAAGAAATTGAAAATTTGAACAGATCCATATCCAATGAAGACAACGAATCAATTATCAAAACTCTCCCAGCAAATAAGAGTCCTGGGTCAGATGGTTTCCCAGGGGAATTCTACCAGATTTTTAACGTAGATTTAATACTTATTCTTCTCAAGTGTTCCAAAAAATGGAAATTGTAAGAAAAGCTTCCAGACTCATTCTATGAAGCCAGCATTACCTTAATTCCCGAACCAGACAAAGATGCCACTAAAAAGAACTACAGACCAATATCCCTGATGAACATGGATGCAAACATTCTCAACAAGATACTAGCAAATTGAATTCAATGGTATATTAAAAGAATTATTCACCATGATCAAGTGGAATTCATTCCTGGGCTGCAGGGCTGGTTCAATATCTGCAAATCAATCAATGTGACACATTAAATTAATAGAAGAAAGGATAAGAACCATATGACCCTATTAATAGATGCAGAAAAAGCATTCAACAAAATACAGCATCCTTTCTTAATAAAAACCTCAAGAAAGTCGGGATAGGTGGAACATAATTTAACATCATAAAAGCCATATATGAAAGGCCCACAGCTAATATCATCCTCAATGGGGAAAAACTGAGAGCTTTCCCCCTAAGGTCAGGTACATAACAGGAATGTCCACTCTCACCACTGTTGTTTAACATAGGGTTGGAAGTCTTAGCCTCAGCAATCAGACAACAAAATGAAATAAAAAGCATCCAAATTGGCAAAGAAGAAGTCAAACTTTCACTTTTCACAGATGACAGGATACTCTAAATTGAAAATCCAAAGACTCCACCCAAAAACTGCTAGAACTGATACATTAATTCAGCAAACTGACAGGATATAAAATCAATGTACAGAAATTAGTTGCATTTCTATATACCAATAATGAAGCAACAGAAAGAGATATCAAAGATTCAATACCATTTATAATTGCACCAAAAACCATAAAATTCCTAGGAATAAACCTAACCAAAGAGGTAAAAGATTTGTACACTGAGAACTCTAGAATACTTATGAAAGAAATTGAAGAAGGCACAAAGAAATGGAAAAACATTCCATGCTCATGGATTGGAAGAACAAATATTGTTAAAATGTCAATACTACCCAAATCATTCTACACATCCAATGCAATTCCAATAAAAATAGCACTGGCATTCTTCTCAAAGTTAGAATAAACAATCCTAAAATTTGTATGGAACCACAAAAGACCCCGAATAGCCAAAGTAATGTTGAAAAAGAAAACCAAAGCTGGAGGCATCACAATTCCAGACTTTAGCCTATATTACAAAGCTGTAATCATCAAGACAGTATGGTACTGGCACAAAAACAGACACTTAGACCAATGGAACAGAGTAGAGAACCCAGAAATGGACTCACAAATGTATGGTCAACTAATCTTTGACAAAGCAGGAAAGAGTATCCAATGTAAAAAAAGACAGTCTCTTTAGCAAATGGTGCATGAAAGCACAGTTTTAAATCACCAGCAGACAATATCCAATTGAATCTAAGACCTGTTTCTTCTCTTCTTTCAAAAGAAATAAATATTTGGAACAGAAAGGCAGACTGAAAAATATTTTCCTCCTGTTATTGACATATTTAAAGTTTTTGCAGCCTGGCCTCATCAATGGGTAAAAGGAGTGCACCTGATTTCATTGGTGCTATGCTAGGTTGCAACAGGAAACCAGTTAAAATCTTGGCTCTTAGATTCAATAGCCATATTCTCATAATTATTCATAAATGTTAAGCAGACATGTAAGGTAATAAATTGGGAGACAATTTGAAAAAGATTGATAATAATAACAATACCTAATAGAATGTTTATTAAGTTAGGCATAAGGGCATCACTTTAAGTACATTATTATATTTAATTCTATTGAATTAATATCAAATAGAGGAGATATTGTGACTATTTTTCAGACAAAGAAAATGGGGTATCAATAACTATTCAATTTGGTGTATGACATATGATTAGATGGCTTTCAAACTAACATTGGACTTAGAAAACTTTATTCTGACTGTAGGAATTTGGATTCAGACCTAATCACAGTATATAATATAGATCTTTTCAATAATTAATGAGGAAGACACACTTCTGCTGGTAACCTCATAGAGCAAGTTTTTTCTCTCTCATTTTGTCTGGAAAGCAGTTTCAAAACCATGGGGGTTTAAACATAAGATGCATCTGAGAAACGACCATCAAAAGCATGTTCTACCTTTTCAATAATTTTATTAGCTAATATGCATTAGCAGAGCTTACTCTGTTCCAAGCACCTTGGAATATATATATAGGAAATATATATATAGGAAATATACATATAATATATATAAATATATATATAATTGGAAATATATATAATATTGGAAATATATAAAAATATATATTGAAATATATAATATATAAATATATACAATATATATTAATATATTTAATTTAATAAATGTATATATGTATATATTTAATATTTGTGTATATTTAATATATGTATATATTTAATAAATATATATATTTATTAAATGTTTATTTATTTTGAGAGACAGGGAGAGAAACAGTACAAGGGGGGCAGAGAGAGAGGGAGAGAGAGAATCCCAAGCAGGATCCACACTGTCAGCATGGAGCCTGGTATGACGTTTGATTTCATGAACTGTCAGATCATGACCTGAGCTGAAATCAAGAGTTGGACATTCAACTGCCTGAGCTATCCAGGTGCCCCTATATTAACTTTTCTACTATATGACCGCCTTAAGAGGTAAGTATTTATTATCTTCACTATACTGATGGGGAAACAGAGATAAAGCCACACACTTGTTCCTATGGCTGGTCAGTGGCAGAGCCAAGATTCAAATCTAGGCATTGAGGTTCCAGAGTCTGCCTTCTTAATCATCATATAAGGCTTTTTTTCCTACTAACATTAATTTCATCAAAATAATAATATTTCCAGATACCCTACTACTAAAAGAGATCTGTGTTTGACAATGTAGAACACATGTGCATGCACACCACACACGCACACAATTAATGGAAATAACACTTATTTAAGCACCTACACTATGTGCTAGGCCCAATGATAGATTACATAGGTTTAAGTCAAATTTCTAAGTCATAGTGTAAAACTATCCTTTCTAAAAGTCAAATGATTTTAAAAGTCATCATAATCACAAGCTATCACACAATATCCTTTATTTACATAAAGTTCAGTGCCTTGATCAAAGTCAACATCTCAGTGTGAATCGGATGCCAGGTCTCTCCAACTCCAAAGCTGATGGTTTCTTCATTATACTTTGCAAGAAGTGTCAGAAATATTACTATTTAAAAATTATTCTAGGAAATAAAATAAAATCTTTAAATATAGATTCAAGGCAACAGTGAAAGTTATACAACATTACATTCTATGAAAGCACAATGGCTAACTCCCCGTACATCTTCAAAAAAAACTAAATATATACATGTACACACATACGTATGTATATTTAATAGGGGAGAAATGTGCTGTTTCTCTATTCTTCTAGTTTATTTTGCTACAATTTTCCTTCATGTATCTTCTACTTCATGTGATATCAAACATTATTTCCTAAATAACTTATGTACTTGAAATTATTTGGAATGCCCTTACATTCTTTGGAATATCCTTCCCATCATGAAGTACTATTCATCCATCAAGACAGTTTACATGTTATCTTCTTGGGTAGTGCTACACCAATATCTCTAAAATATTAGTTTGACAATTATTATATGGCGAGCATCATATTAGATCATATACATATTATTTTATATATTTGTCTCTTAGTAGACAGATTGTTCCTTTATGCACAAACCATGGTCCTTTTTTATTTTAAAATATTTTTTATGTTGACACGTCTTTGGTTTATCTTCTTCTGGAAGTAATAAATTCACATCATATTTGAATTATCATAAGTGTAATTTTAAATTCTCTAATACTATTTTAACATATATTTTAGGGAATTTTGCTCATTTACTTATTTTTCTGCCTTTGTTTTGTGTTTTGTTCATTCCTTTAAATAACAATTCCAGGTTTTCGTCTTTCCTTGCTGCAGATTTATTTGTTTCTACATTTAGTTCCCTAGAACTATTTCTCTCATCCATTTGACTTTTAATCTAATTCATCATTCAACAGTATTTATTGATGAAGATTATGGAAACAGCAGTACAGAATCAATGAGACTTGCTTTCATAAAGTTTATATTTTTATTCTGTGATTATGTGCATGGCTTTGTGTTCCATATCTTCTGTTATCCTATTGGGTATGCTAAATGGTTTGTAGCACTTTTTCTGGTTCTGATTTTGAAATGTTTTCAGAGATATGAATGTGTTATGAAAGTTCAAAGAAATACTCTACTTCCTTCCTGTAGATTAATGTGCATAGCTCCTAGCTAGTTTACTGGTGTCTACCATCTTTCCAACTATCATGGCTCTTCTGCCCTGATCAAAATCTGCTCCTTCTCCTATGGCCTAATTGTTGACACTACATAGGAACCAGTATCTGGTAACAAATTCACTAGTCTACACTCCTACAAGGCCACCTCTTAGATCTGCTCCGCATTTCAAACACACAAAGCATTACTTCCAGGCCCTCCTCTGTTTCATTACTCACCACCTCCCAACCCCTACACAAACCTGTCCAGCAATTTCTTTGGATATAGGAAGAAAGATACAACTGTGGAACAGTAAGGTAGAATGAAGGAAGCAGCGCTCTGGCTCTCTTGAGAAAACACCATCCACACATTAAAGGGATGATTTTCACTCTTCTGCTTGGCATAATCTTTGTATTTCTGAGCCACTCTACAGACATTGAGAGAACTATGGGGTTCCTGAAAATCCTTAAGTCAAATTCTTAGTTTTCTGGAAGGATGGTCTCCATATGGGATACACATTGCCCTGTGCGATCTACTTTGAATAAATATGTTAATGAACATTTTCAAATTCTGGGAATGGGTTCATTTTTACTTCTAGTATTTATTATGAGTGTTTTCATCATTATGTATGTCTTCATAATAAGTTTATTGAGAAGTTAAGAGAAACAGCATTAGAATCTTCAAGAGATACACCATTTTAAAACTGAAGTCTATTTAATTTTAAAGCTGACACATTCAAATTCTCTGATTCTCATGGTAACAATTAGGCTTTGAAACCCAATAATAAAGTGGATTAAATTATGGGAATACAATTTTGCTATATATGACATAGAGAAACAATGAACTAGAGAGGTGTAAGTGTCAAGAACTGTGAAGGGTCTGTGAAGAGTTTTACGTTAGTTAGAAGGTAACCAATTAGCCTACCACCATTATATGCATGATGGCAGGAAACATGAGAATCTTGGGTCAGAGAAGAGGAAAGCTTATTACCCATAACATCAGTAGCCAGAGTCATTATCACTTTTGCACCAGTTTCCTGAGCTTCTGTTTCTACAAGGCAATGTAACCAGAGCCAGATGGATGTATCAATGGTATATGCAGTAAGTCATGGTACAAAAGAGGAACCCCAAGCTTGGAAATACTAGTAATTTATTATCGGCTAAAAGCAAGCCTGCCCAGACTTTTTGCCAGGAGATATTATCTTTATCATAGTAGATAGTAAATATGCCTTTCCTTTGCAATGAAAGGAAATACTATAACTTCTAAGACTGCATTCTATAAACATCCTTGAAAAGATAATCCAGGAGAACTTGCTGTTCTGCAGAACTGATCCTTGGTAAATTTCCCAAAGTTAGCATTGGTTGTGCTTACATGTGCAGAAACACAAGAACCCATGGAGAATTGTCTCAACATTAGAGAAGAGGATAAAAATTAACATTTTAAAGCAATTATTATAGTCCAGGTGCAGCAATAGATACTTTATATGCATTATTTTATTAAATCTTCACATTCTATTAAGTATGCTTTATAATATTCATTTTACAAAATCTCAGCGACATTAAGTAATTTTCCCAAGTCACTGGTCTCCTAAATGATATAGTCAAGACTTGAGCCAAAATTTATGTATCTCACTCTACTACTCTAAAGTAGAATGTCTTCTACCTTAAGATTTAATTTCAGAATGTAGAGAAATTAGAGAAAACATATGCTATCACATTTTCAATAAAGAAGTGACCCAAATTAAAAGATTACTCACGGAAGGATATTTTTTTAAGTTTATTTTAAAAAGTTTGCAAAAAAAATTGCTTAGCTTATATTTCTATAGGCTTCCACTCCAGAGAGAGGATAAAGCTGAGTCACTTAGGCAGTCTCATTACTTGACTGACAAGGAGCAGCTGGAGGTTGCCTCTACTAGAAATTATCATGAGCTCAGTACCTTGGACATCTCCCCAAAGTGTTGTTTGTAGCTTAAGCCACTAAGCATGTTGACATTGTTCTAGGGAATGAAAAATTCTATTCCTTTCCATTCTTGTACTGGAAAAACAGGGTATTACCCCATCACCTGAAATTATCTTTTCAATATCTGAAGTGATAACTTTGAAATGTCTCTTAAATAACTCTATATTTGGGGTAAAGGATAAGTGTCCAGAGATATACTTCATTCATTCTATTTAAAATAACAGGTCCCCCTTTCTAATCAGCACTTTTTAACACATATCCATTATTTTTGTCTTCCATGGAATTTATCACTAACATATCAAATATTTTATTTGATAGCTTGTCTACCTTCCATAATTAAAACATAAGCTACATGAAGACAGGTATTTTCATCAGGTGTCTTTCATCAGGTGTCTAGGATATGCCTACAATATCCTCTATGCCTAGAATAGGCCTATCACCAAAACTCAGCACATATAGTTTTAATGAGCAAATACAGATGGATGGTTCTTGTGCAGTTGTTTAGACATCATATAAATTATATTTTATTTAATCCACAATCATATTCCAAATAGTATCATTAGTAAATATGCCCCAAATGGGATTTTTCTGGTTAATTAATTCATATTTTATATGTGTAATATGTTTATATTTGTGTTTCGTGAATTTCCACTAATTACAAGTTAACTGAAGCAATGAATACATAATTTTTAAAAAATCTGATGGTGTTAAAGTGGAAACAAAATAAATGATGTGGCTGTCAATTCTTTCATAAAGCAATGATATTGGTTCTCTTCTCATTTGTTCTTGAATCAGGAACAGATTGTGAAATGTGAAAAAGACTTGATAGTCCCCAACTTGCAAAAATAAATGTGAAGAATAGAAGTAGAAACCCGCAGGCTGTTTTAATATTGATTATGTACAACCAGCTGCAATTCTTGCATCTCCTCTCGAGACTGACCTAGTTGTCCCAAGGTGTTGCTCTGCTGAGGAAAGAGGACCCATCTCTTAGATCGGGCTGTTACATAGTGGAAATAATCACCAACAGATGGTGATAATCTGTTACCAGTCTAATGGAGATCCCTGAAGATATGCTGGGAAATGAAGTTTTCGCTAAAGGACACTTGCTACTAAAGTACAAAGTGAATAAACAGAATATCCGGTACAGCTGGAAGGGAAGCTGCTTCTGATTAGAGAAAAGGAATACACAGCCAGTTTAAGTTCCAGTGGCAAAAATCACTCTACATCAATTTCTGTATCTACGTTTGACTTTTAGCCTTGTTGACTATTCAACCACTTACCCTGCTGTTTCCTGAGTATTGGATGTACTTAGTGACAGCTGTTGGGTCAAAGGTACCTAACGCATGTGGACACATACACCTTGGCCTGTCTGAGAGAATTCGTGCTCTGTACTTTTGGAGCAAGTGTCAAGACTGCTCAGGATTTATTTCTTTGCTCATCCTTATGGTGAGACATATAACCTGGATGTTATTAAGGTATGGGAGACTTTTAAAGAGGCTTTTTTATTTGTGAGGTTGGACTTGGCTACTGCCTGTTATGGACAATAGTAAATGGCACTTAATTAAAAACATCATGAACTAGAAATGCTGCATATAAACTTGCTACTCAAAGTGTAGTCCATAGGCAAGCATTATCAGCATCATCTGAGAACTCACTAAAAATTCAGAATTTCAGCCCACTTCTGGCTAACAAATTTGAAATCTGCCTATTTTCAAGATCTGCAGTCACACCTATCCACATTGAAATTTGAGAAGCATTCCTCTGACTCTACAATATTTTCACATGGCATTACAAATTACAAAGAGAATTCTAAAATGTAAGGTTTGTATGGTGAAATGATTAATCGAAATATGCCACTATGATGGGATGATGTTGCTGTTCCACAGAATTGACCATTGGCAAATTCCCCAATCAATTTACATCAGAGTGATATTAACTTCAATGACCAAAATCCATATATTTAATCAGCATGTTGGCTCAAAGACTTCTATCTATCCATGTACTTTCTGTGAAGTCGAACCTCAGTGTATGAAAAATGAACTTGTTATTCTTGCGCCCCCCCCCCCTTTTTCTCCACTACGTCCTCTATCTTGGTGAACAGCTTTACAACTAATAGCACCTGAACAAGAAAAGTTAACATGTATGGGTTCTTTCTTCTCCTTATTTTCCATATCTGATAATTTACTATATCTCATTCATTGCACTTTCAAAATTTCTCTTGAATCTCCCTCTACTCCAATTTTAGTTTAGGTCTCCATTGTTTCTCAGCTGACCTATTCCTATAAAATTCAACTAGTCAACCTCTCTTCCATCTTGCCTCCCTCTGGTGAAATTTCTAGAACTTAAGTCTGATTATATCATGTGATTCAGCCATTAAAAATAAAACCTTATGACTGCCCATTTCTTATAAGATTAGCCCCCTTAAAAATTTGTCGCAAAATACCTTTCTAAATTTATCTTTGGCCCCTGTAATCCTTGGACTCTTCACCCAACTTGTGGAACTGCCTGGCATTCCTTGCATGTGAGAGGCCTTTTAGCAGTTTAGTACCTTGAAAAAGCTTTTCCATCTACTCAAATGATCTTCCTCCTTTCTGCATGGCAAACTCCGGTTCATACTTTAAGACTCAACTCAAATGCCTTAATGAAGATAAAGAACAAAATAAGAGATTTTGCTCAACTAGATATTTGGTAGATAAATTGCCATCTACTATATTTCCTCACCTTTTGCAATATGACTTTGCAGATTCTTTCAACAAGAAGTAGAGTCTATGTTTCCAGTCCTTTAATCTGGGCTGAATTTCTGAACATATTTGTAGAATGCAGTGAAAGTGACAATGGGCTAGTTCTGAGCCTAGGCTTCAAGACACTTGGGATGCTTTGATCTCTGCTAAGAGCTGCCCTGTGAATAAGATCAGGCTACCCTGAAGGAGACTGAGACTAACTGTGTCACCTGTAGACTTTCAAAACAACCTAATATCAACTGACACCTAAACATGTGACAGAAACCAACCAAAATCACCAGAGCTGCCTGTCCAACCCACAGAGGAACCTACCTTCTGACCTACAGGTTCATGAGGAAAAAATAAATGTTTATTGTTTTAATCAACTGTGTTTTTATGGCGATGACTAACTGACACAGATACAAAAATTTAAAATAAACCTTTAGCAGTGTTCAGAGAACTTCGGCTACAGGCCAAATCTGATCTATAGTCTATTTTAGTATATAGTATAGCCCTTGAACTAAGAATGCTTTTTTACATTTTAAAGGGTTGTTAAAGAAAAAAGAAGACAGAGACTATATGGGTCCTATAAAGCCCATAAAGCCTAAAAGAAATACTATCTAAACTTTATGGAATAAAGTTCACCAATCCCTGAACCATAGTAATGAGTAATTTGTGGGATTAGCAGAGGGATAGAAAAGTAGGCCAATTGACAGAATGGAGATCCCAGGATGAATCCAAAATTATATGGACTCCTGTTATCTGACAGAGTCAGTATTACAGATCTGTGAAGAAAAGATCATTTTTCAATAAATAGCCCCTAGATAATGGTTTAGCTCTTTGAAAAAAGAAGGAAAGAAAAGGGGAAAAAATAGGATCACTTAAAAATAATTTGAGAATAAACTATAAGGACTTAGAAGATAATATAGGAGAATATCCTTATAATCTTGAATAAAGAAAGATTTCTTAAATAAGACACAAAAGCATCAACAAAAATATAGATAAAATTATTATAATAAGATGTAAAATTTCAAAGTAATTAATGTATATAAAGTAAATTAAAAAACTAACCACAGAGAGGGAGAAGACATTTGTAATACATGTAACTAATAAAGACTACTGCTCAGAATAAATAAAGAATTCCTACAAAGCAATAGGAAAAGACAAGCCCAATGGAAAACTACAGAAGAGGATTGAGTGTCACTTGACAAAAGATACATCCAAATGGCCAATAAATATATTAAAACTTACTCAACTTCAATAACAACTAAAGTAAAACTCAAATCACAGTAAGAAACTATTACAAACCCACCATATAAGCAAAAAAAAAAAAGCAGCAGACAAATCAGTCTTAAGATGGCTATGGGATTGCACATTCTCTTCTGATGGAATAGAAATTAGTCTAGCCACTTTGGAAAACTGGGATAATTTCATAAGACTGATGATACTTCTCTCCTATAACCTAGCAATTCTAGTCTTTGTTTATACACACTGGATCAGAGGTTCGGGTGTGGCCTCTGGGATCTCTAGCATCAACATCACCAAGGAACTTGTTAAAAATGCAAATGGTTCGGATGCTAAAATTTGAAAAACACTGTTCTAGACACTTACATTCCCAGATTCATGCTCAAAACTGGTCATAACATTATCATTCAAGGCTCGAACTAGAAACAATACAAATGTCATCAATAGTCAGGTTATAAACCATGGCATAATATCACTTACAAAGAATAAATGAACTTTAGCTTCATGAAAAACATGGATATATCTCACAAACACAAATTTGAGAAAAGATACAAAAAAAACACTGCAGTATGATTCTATTAATATGAAGTTCAAAATTCGGCAAACTAAGCATGATGGGGGAATGTACATATAGATGGTATTTTAAAAAGCAAAGGAATTATCATCATTAATCTCTGGGGGGAATATCCATAATAAGAGATACCAATGACAATGGTAATGTTCTACTTCTTGTCATAGATAGTAACTATACGGGTGTTCATTTCACAACTATTACTAAAATGTAAACCCATTTTTCACATACCCTAAAAGATACATTCTGGGGGGCCTGGGTGACTCTGTTGATTAAATGTCCAACTTCGCCTCAGGTCATGATCTCGTGGTTGGTGAGTTCAAGACCTGCATCAGGCTCTGTGCTGACAGCTCAGAGCCTGGAGCCTGCTTTGGATTCTGTGTCTCCCTCTCTTTCTGCCCCTTCCCTGCTCATGCTCTCTCTTTCTCTCTCAAAATTAAATACATATTAAAAAAAAATTTTAAGATACATGCTATATCACACAGGAAAACACACACGAAATATATTTATAAATAAGATTCTGAGGATGCTGCAAACTTCATTCTAGAAATAATTCATATAAAGTTCTCAATAACATGGTTATGTATATGAAGTGCTCTGTAAATGTTACCTGTTATCATTTTATATTAAAATAATTAATTGAATAGATTGTTCTAGGGAGGGAAGATGGCGGCGTAGGAGGACGCTGGGCTCACCGCGCGTCCTGCTGATCACTTAGATCCCACCTACACCTGCCTAAAGAACCCAGAAAACCGCCAGAGCCATTAGCAGAACAGAGTCTCCAGAGCCAAGCTCAGACGAGAGGCCCACATAAGAGGGTAGGAAGGGCGGCGAGGCGGTGCGCGCTCCACGGACTGGCGGGAGGGAGCCGGGGCGGAGGGGCGGCTTGCCGGCCAAGCAGAGCCCCCGAGTCTGGCTGGCAAAAGCGGAGGGGCCGGACGGACTGTGGTCCGACAGCAAGAGCGATTTAGCGTCTGGGAGGTCATAAGTTAACAGCTCTGCTCAGAAAGCGGGAAGGCTGGAGGACAAAGGGAGGGAGAGCTGCTGAGCCCCCGGACGGCAGAGCTCAGCTTGGCGGGGAACAAAGGCGCCAGCGCCATCTCCCCCGCCCACCCCCCAGCCAAAATCCCAAAGGGAACCGGTTCCTGCCAGGGAACTTGCTCGCTCCGCGCAAACACCCAACTCTGTGCTTCTGCGGAGCCAAACCTCTGGCAGTGGATCTGACTCCCTCCCGCTGCCACAGGGCCCCTCCTGAAGTGGATCACCTAAGGAGAAGCGAGCTAAGCCTGCCCCTCCTGCCCCCGTGCACCTTGCCTACCCACCCCAGCTAATACGCCAGATCCCCAGCACCACAAGCCTGGCAGTGTGCAAGTAGCCCAGACAGGCCACGCCACCCCACAGTGAATCCCGCCCCTAAGAGAGGGGAAGAGAAGGCACACACCAGTCTGACTGTGGCCCCAGCGGTGGGCTGGGGGCAGACATCAGGTCGGACTGCGGCCCCGCCCACCAACTCCAGTTATACACCACAGCACAGGGGAAGTGCCCTGCAGGTCCTCACCACTCCAGGGACTATCCAAAATGACCAAATGGAAGAATTCCCCTCAGAAGAATCTCCAGGAAATAACAACAGCTAATGAACTGATCAAAAAGGATTTAAATAATATAACAGAAAGTGAATTTAGAATAATAGTCATGAAATTAATCGCTGGGCTTGAAAACAGTATACAGGACAGCAGAGAATCTCTTGCCACAGAGATCAAGGGACTAAGGAACAGTCACGAGGAGCTGAAAAGCGCTTTAAACGAAATGCAAAACAAAATGGAAACGACGATGGCTCGGATTGAAGAGGCAGAGGAGAGAATAGGTGAACTAGAAGATAAAGTTATGGAAAAAGAGGAAGCTGAGAGAAAGAGAGATAAAAAAATCCAGGAGTATGAGGGGAAAATTAGAGAACTAAGTGATACACTAAAAAGAAATAATATACACATAATTGGTATCCCAGAGGAGGAAGAGAGAGGGAAAGGTGCTGAAGGGGTACTTGAAGAAATTATAGCTGAGAACTTCCCTGAACTGGGGAAGGAAAAAGGCATTGAAATCCAAGAGGCACAGAGAACTCCCTTCAGACGTAACTTGAATCGATCTTCTGCACGACATATCATAGTGAAACTGGCAAAATACAAGGATAAAGAGAAAATTCTGAAAGCAGCAAGGGATAAACGTGCCCTCACATATAAAGGGAGACCTATAAGACTCGTGACTGATCTCTCCTTTGAAACTTGGCAGGCCAGAAAGGCTTGGCACGATATCTTCAGTGTGCTAAACAGAAAAAATATGCAGCCGAGAATCCTTTATCCAGCAAGTCTGTCATTTAGAATAGAAGGAGAGATAAAGGTCTTCCCAAACAAACAAAAACTGAAGGAATTCATCACCACTAAACCAGCCCTACAAGAGATCCTAAGGGGGATCCTGAGAGACAAAGACCAGAGACATCGCTACAAGCATAAAACATACAGACATCACAATGACTCTAAACCCGTATCTTTCTATAATAACACTGAATGTAAATGGATTAAATGCGCCAACCAAAAGACATAGGGTATCAGAATGGATAAAAAAACAAGACCCATCTATTTGCTGTCTACAAGAGACTCATTTTAGATCTGAGGACACCTTTAGATTGAGAGTGAGGGGATGGAGAACTATTTATCATGCTACTGGAAGCCAAAAGAAAGCTGGAGTAGCCATACTTATATCAGACAAACTAGACTTTAAATTAAAGGCTGTAACAAGAGATGAACAAGGGCATTATATAATAATTACAGGGTCTATCCATCAGGAAGAGCTAACAATTATAAATGTCTATGCGCCGAATACCGGAGCCCCCAGATATATAAAACAATTACTCATAAACATAAGCAACCTTATGGATAAGAATGTGGTCATTGCAGGGGACTTTAACACCCCACTTACAGAAATGGATAGATCATCTAGACACACAGTCAATAAAGAAACAAGGGCCCTGAATGATACATTGGATCAGATGGACTTGACAGATATATTTAGAACTCTGCATCCCAAAGCAACAGAATATACTTTCTTCTCGAGTGCACATGGAACATTCTCCAAGATAGATCATATACTGGGTCACAAAACAGCCCTTCATAAGTTTACAAGAATTGAAATTATACCATGCATACTTTCAGACCACAATGCTATGAAGCTTGAAATCAACCACAGGGAAAAGTCTGGAAAACCTCCAAAAGCATGGAGGTTAAAGAACACCCTACTAACGAATGAGTGGGTCAACCAGGCAATTAGAGAAGAAATTAAAATATATATGGAAACAAACGAAAATGAAAATACAACAATCCAAACGCTTTGGGATGCAGCGAAGGCAGTCCTGAGAGGAAAATACATTGCAATCCAGGCCTATCTCAAGAAACAAGAAAAATCCCAAATACAAAACCTAACAGCACACCTAAAGGAAATAGAAGCAGAACAGCAAAGGCAGCCTAAACCCAGCAGAAGAAGAGAAATAATAAAGATCAGAGCAGAAATAAACAATAGAGAATCTAAAAAAACTGTAGAGCAGATCAACGAAACCAAGAGTTGGTTTTTTGAAAAAATAAACAAAATTGACAAACCTCTAGCCAGGCTTCTCAAAAAGAAAAGGGAGATGACCCAAATAGATAAAATCATGAATGAAAATGGGATTATTACAACCAATCCCTCAGAGATACAATTATCAGGGAATACTATGAAAAATTATATGCCAACAAATTGGACAACCTGGAAGAAATGGACAAATTCCTAAACACCCACACTCTTCCAAAACTCAATCAGGAGGAAATAGAAAGCTTGAACAGACCCATAACCAGCGAAGAAATTGAATTGGTTATCAAAAATCTCCCAACAAATAAGAGTCCAGGACCAGATGGCTTCCCAGGGAAGTTCTACCAGACGTTTAAAGCAGAGATAATACCTATCCTTCTCAAGCTATTCCAAGAAATAGAAAGGGAAGGAAAACTTCCAGACTCATTCTATGAAGCCAGTATTACTTTGATTCCTAAACCAGACAGAGACCCAGTAAAAAAAGAGAACTACAGGCCAATATCCCTGATGAATATGGATGCAAAAATTCTCAATAAGATACTAGCAAATCGAATTCAACAGCATATAAAAAGAATTATTCACCATGATCAAGTGGGATTCATTCCTGGGCTGCAGGGCTGGTTCAACATTCGCAAATCGATCAACGTGATACATCACATTAACAAAAAAAAAGAGAAGAACCATATGATCCTGTCAATCGATGCAGAAAAGGCCTTTGACAAAATCCAGCACCCTTTCTTAATAAAAACCCTTGAGAAAGTCGGGATAGAAGGAACATACTTAAAGATCATAAAGGCCATTTATGAAAAGCCCACAGCTAACATCATCCTCAACGGGGAAAAACTGAGAGCTTTTTCCCTGAGATCAGGAACACGACAGGGATGCCCACTGTCACCGCTGTTGTTTAATATAGTGCTGGAAGTTCTAGCATCAGCAATCAGACAACAAAAGGAAATCAAAGGCATCAAAATTGGCAAAGACGAAGTCAAGCTTTCGCTTTTTGCAGATGACATGATATTATACATGGAAAATCCGATAGACTCCACCAAAAGTCTGCTAGAACTGATACATGAATTCAGCAAAGTTGCAGGATACAAAATCAATGTACAGAAATCCGTTGCATTCTTATACACTAACAATGAAGCAACAGAAAGACAAATAAAGAAACTTATCCCATTCACAATTGCACCAAGAAGCATAAAATACCTAGGAATAAATCTAACCAAAGATGTAAAAGATCTGTATGCTGAAAACTATAGAAAGCTTATGCAGGTAATTGAAGAAGATATAAAGAAATGGAAAGACATTCCCTGCTCATGGATTGGAAGAATAAATATTGTCAAAATGTCAATACTACCCAAAGCTATCTACACATTCAATGCAATCCCAATCAAAATTGCACCAGCATTCTTCTCGAAACTAGAACAAGCAATCCTAAAATTCATATGGAACCACAAAAGGCCCCGAATAGCCAAAGTAATTTTGAAGAAGACCAAAGCAGGAGGCATCACAATCCCAGACTATAGCCTCTACTACAAAGCTGTAATCATCAAGACAGCATGGTATTGGCACAAAAACAGACACATAGACCAATGGAATAGAATAGAAACCCCAGAACTAGACCCACAAACATATGGCCAACTCATCTTTGACAAAGCAGGAAAGAACATCCAATGGAAAAAAGACAGTCTCTTTAACAAATGGTGCTGGGAGAACTGGACAGCAACATGCAGAAGGTTGAAACTAGACCACTTTCTCACACCATTCACAAAAATAAACTCAAAATGGATAAAGGACCTGAATGTGAGACAGGAAACCATCAAAACCTTAGAGGAGAAAGCAGGAAAAGACCTCTCTGACCTCAGCCGTAGCAATCTCTTACCTGGCACATCCCCAAAGGCAAGGGAATTAAAAACAAAAGTGAATTACTGGGACCTTATGAAGATAAAAAGCTTCTGCACAGCAAAGGAAACAACCAACAAAACTAAAAGGCAACCAACGGAATGGGAAAAGATATTTGCAAATGACATATCGGACCAAGGGCTAGTATCCAAAATCTATAAAGAGCTCATCAAACTCCACACCCAAAAAACAAATAACCCAGTGAAGAAATGGGCAGAAAACATGAATAGACACTTCTCTAAAGAAGACATCCGGATGGCCAACAGGCACATGAAAAGATGTTCAACGTCGCTCCTTATCAGGGAAATACAAATCAAAACCACACTCAGATATCACCTCACGCCAGTCAGAGTGGCCAAAATGAAGAAATCAGGAGACTATAGATGCTGGAGAGGATGTGGAGAAACGGGAACCCTCTTGCACTGTTGGTGGGAATGCAAATTGGTGCAGCCACTCTGGAAAGCAGTGTGGAGGTTCCTCAGAAAATTAAAAATAGACCTACCCTATGACCCAGCAATAGCACTGCTAGGAATTTACCCAAGGGATACAGGAGTAGTGATGCATAGGGGCACTTGTACCCCAATGTTTATAGCAGCACTCTCAACAATAGCCAAATTATGGAAAGAGCCTAAATGTCCATCAACTGATGAATGGATAAAGAAATTGTGGTTTATATGCACAATGGAATACTACGTGGCAATGAGACAAAATGAAATATGGCCTTTTGTAGCAACGTGGATGGAACTGGAGAGTGTGATGCTAAGTGAAATAAGCCATACAGAGAAAGACAGATACCATATGGTTTCACTCTTATGTGGATCCTGAGAAATGTAACAGAAACCCATGGGGGAGGGGAAGGAAAAAAAAAAAAAGAGGTTAGAGTGGGAGAGAGCCAAAGCATAAGAGACTGTTAAAAACTGAGAACAAACTGAGGGTTGATGGGGGGTGGGAGGGAGGGCAGGGTGGGTGATGGGTATTGAGGAGGGCACCTTTTGGGATGAGCACTGGGTGTTGTATGGAAACCAATTTGACAGTAAATTTCATACATTAAAAAATAAAAAAAAATGAATAGATTGTTCTATTGCATTACATATAAATTCTGAAGTATTTTTCCTTCTGCCTCAAAATATTTTCAAATTGCCCTTAACATTAAAAAAATCACCTAGAACTCCGAGTGAAAAGAGGAGTAAAGGTATCCATGTTGAAAATATGGGATTTTGCTGAACAATTTGTTAGCTGTCCCTTTTGTGAACTTATTTTAAAAGCCACTAAGGAATAACCATGTTGTAGTTCCATGCCAGAGAAATGAGTCCAGTTTCCAGCCTAGCTCTTATATAGTAGTAGACGATAATTAATGTACAGGTGGTGTCCTATTATAAAGAGTAGAAGGTAAAGGAAAGTGAAATTTTGACACTGGATTAGAAGTTTCACCAAGTAAGGCCTGATATTGAAGCAGTAACACCAGCGTCTGAAAATCTCCATCAGCTTATGTACCAGTAAGTATTCAGTCTCCTTAGTGGAGCAGATTCACTAGAACCTTTAAATGAAGTAATGGAAACTTTGATAGATTTTTCCAAACACTCTGCCATTTCCTTCAGCAACAATATTACTCTAAAGACTGGTGAGTCATAGGCTGACCCAAAGCTAACAAACAGAGGTTGTGTGTGAGTGTGTGGGAGTCTGGACGCAGGGCCAGACATCAGAGAGGTCAAATCCCAAATTAACAAGTTTCTACCTTCAGCCAATTCTAGTGTTACCTACAGGCAACACGTGAATCATTAGGTAATTAGGCTCCCCTCTACGGTCTTTGAAAACAGTAGAAGTACAGTGTTAAGTTCCACTACAGAAAAGATTACATAACATTTGGTATTAAAAAACAGCATAAAACCACCAAGCAAAAAATGACATAATGCACTCCCACATCGTCTCCCTACTCATGACTTTAATACCGTAAAAGTAATTTGTTCTGCATTCTCTATTTTCTAGAACAGAAACACTAGAGCTCTGGATTGACACCTTTGCCTCAAATAGACACTGGGTATGTACATTGATGGAGAGATGGAAGGCTCAACTGTGAATTAATTTTTAAATATAATATATAGTTGCTATAGGTTCAATGTTTGTGCCTCCCCCCAGATTCATATGTTGAAGACTTAACCCACAATGTGATGGTACTTGGAGATGAGGCCTTTGAGAGGTAATTAAATTTAGATGAGGTCATGATGGGGGCCCCATAATGGAGTTAGTGTCCTTATAAGAAGAGACCAGAACTCTCTCTCTCTCTCTTTCAATTATACACAGAAATAGCAAGACGGTGAACATTTTGTAAGCCAAGAGAGTGCTCACCAGAAACTGATCATGATGGCATCTTTATCTCTGACTTCAGCTTTCAGAACTGTGAGAAATAAATGTTTGTGTTTTGATCTATCTAGTCTATGTCATTTTACTATGGTAGCCTGAGCTAAGTTAATAGTATAAATTCAGAATATATGCCCTTTCATGTGTATATACACATATATACACATATACATATATGTATAAATTAATCTGGTATCTAATTTCCAATTTAATACACTTCATAAGTGGCAAGCCAGCTTACTATTATTAGGTAGCTACTAAAGATCCTTTACCATGTTATTTCTTGAGAACACATTTCCTCTCCTTTTCTAACAAAAAAAGCATTATACATAGCCAAGACAGAGACTATGTCCACAATGTGGAAACATTTTCTATACATATATTTGCTCTGATATTGGTGATCTCTCAGTACCTGCATCTCTGACAAGGAAAGAGACACTAGTTTGTGCTTTTTCAGTGGTTAGTCTCAAGTCCTCCTCTTTCCATCTCTTTTCATCACTGGCGGATAAAAATGAATTTGTTTAAAATATTGCAAAAGTGTAATATGCTATTGTGGCTTAGGAAGTGATTACAAAAAAAATTATTTATGTATTTATAAAATAGTTGAGACAAAACTTGGTTTCTTTGCTGACAGTTTTTTTTACTTATTTTCCAACTTGAATTCTCTATATTACTCTTGTGTCTATGTCCAGTATGTTTTTTTTTTTTTGATATTTTATTTTTAAGTAATCTCTACACTCAATGTGGGGCTCAAACTTACAACCCTGCAATCAAGAGTCACATGTTCCACTGACTGAGCCAGCCAGGTGCTTCCAGTGTGGTTTTTAAACACATAACAACAATGGTGAACAACGTTACATAAGACAAATGAAATTTGATTATCCTTATTAATACCAATATTCTAATTAATAACATAATATTTTTCTAGAATAAGTAAATAATAATAATAATAATAATAATAATAATAATGACACCTTGGAATATACTTTATAAGACATCCCAAAATATCAAATGATTTAATCCTAACAAAATTCATGTCTGTGTGTAACATTGTTATCATCCTGGGTTTTTTTGCTAAAGCCAAGAAAAGCTAATATTTGCAACAAATTCTATTATCCATTTTATAATTTTGTGATGTAATGATGCTTTTAGTATCCAGCTAACATTAACATATGCTAACAACAAAGTTTTGGCAAAGCTATTTGGAGATTTTTAGAAGTGGCCCAAGGAATTCAAAAGAAGAAACTATCAAGAACAGATAACTTGTTTCTTTTTAAAAATTTTTTAATGTTTATTTATTTCTGAGACAGAGAGAGACAGAGCATGAGTGGGGAGGGGCAGAGAGAGAGGGGGACACAGAATCCGAAGCAGGCTCCAGGCTCTGAGCTGTCAGCACAGCGCCCAACGCGGGGCTCGAACTCACAGACTGCGAGATCATGGCCTGAGCTGAAGCTGGACGCTCAACTGACTGAGCCACCCAGGTGCCCTGATAATTTGTTTCTTTATTCTCCCTTCCAAAGTTCAAAAGGAAGCTTGAAAAATATTCTTTTCAAACTAAGATGATATCATGAGAAGCAAACTAAGATGATATCTGTCCTTCAAAAAGGAAGAGAAAACTTTAACATTGACACTTTCTCTACCTATTCTTAATTTTTTTTAAATTTCGAAAGCAATGCTAATAAGGAACATAACTTTTATTTGAGATAAATGTGACTTTGTCTGTAGGAAACATAGTAGAGAAAGAAATAAATGAGTTGTACATTCTCAGTATGTTCAAACCAACTGCACAAGACTAATTGATATAATTATTCTGGTATACAAGTAGTACTATAAAATATTAACCTCAAAGTATTTACCTACATCTACAATTTTAATAATATTAACTGCCAAGTATTTAACTATACTTACAATTTTTACAGTGTTCAATATTTAATGCTGTAAACATTCAATGTTATAGCATAGCATTCAATGGCAAAATTAATGGGTCATTATATTTTTACAGATACTCAACAGTGTATTATTTCATCTCCCTGCAGTTTTTAATTATTCTCTTACATGGGTATGGAAATAGTTGATTTAAAAAATGCTTTGGTTTGACCTTCTGAGTTTATTTTCCATGTAATAACTATTGCTATGTAAAAACAAAACAAAACAAACAAAAACAAAAGCAAAAAAAAAAGAAAAAAAACAACCTCCAAATTTACTGGTCCATGGATTGTGTGGGAGAGCAATTTCAGCAATTTAGACAAGACACATTGGGTCTGGCTTTTGTCTCTCCCAGGATACCTAAGGCTTAGCTGGGAAGACTTGAAGGTTGGGGGTTACTTGATGGATAGAATCATGTGGAAGCGTCTTCATGCCCATGTTGGGTGGTTAATGCTGACTGTCAGCTGGGACTCAAGTTAGGCTGTCCAAAACACCTACACATGACCTCTTCATATGATCTTTCCATGTAGTTTGGTTTGGGCTACTTCACACAAATGGCAACAGAGTTCCAACTCTATTTTCACTCTTGGTTTTGGCTCAGGTCATGATCTCATGGTTTGTGAGATGGAGCCTCTGTGCTCTAGCACAGAGCCTGCTTGGGATTCTCTCTCTCTCCCTCTGCCTCTCCTTGCTCACTCTCTCCTCTCAAAATAAAATAAAATAAACTTAAAAATTTAAATGTTTTTGCAAACAGAATACCTGTAAGCCTGCATAATTTTTACAGAAAATAAAACAGCAAGTTACTTAACTTTCTCTAAATGTCAGTTTTCTCAACTGTAAAATGTGTATAATAATTAGTAACTCAGTTTTATTGTGCAAAAGAAAGAGACTATTCCTAAGAGAGGGTTAGTATAAAACTGATAAGAAATAGGTTTCCAGAGGAGAAATGGGGGCTACAAGTGATGCATGGAAATTAAAGATAATGACTTCCTCTTACCTGGGGCAAACATCATGGGGAGTTGTAATGGAATTCATACTGGTAACAAGGAGGACACTTGGCAGTCAATTAGAAGATTCTGTAGTTCTGAAGTTCTGATGTTCCTATAGAATAGCTTCTAAAACACTGTTCCTTCCATCAGCATGAGGCAGCATAACTGAGACACTGACTCAGCCTGAGACACTGCATCCTTTGCTTCACCTTAGCTGAGTCCTCTCAGTTTCTTGTCCTTCTAAGATCCATTGTTTTTCTCCTCTTACATTTCACCTCAGGTCTTCACTCTCAAGGTCATACCCTGGACTGTAATCAAACCACTTCTATTAAAAATCTTTTGGGGAGGGGTGCTTGGGTGGCTCAGTCGGTTAAGTGTCCCACTTTGGCTTGGGTCAGGATCTCACCATTTGTGAGTTCTAGCTCCACATCAGACTGCACTGACAGTGCCATGCCTGCTTGAGATTCTCTCTCTCCCTCTCTCTGCCCCTCCTCCATTCTCTCTCTCTCTCTCAAAATAAACATTAAAAAAAAATCTTTCAATCCAATTTCTCATTGTTTGCTCATAACCTGTATCAAGTTAACTCACTCAGATTACCCTATTATGACCATTCTTTAAGTCAGCCTAAACTCCAACCCATAGATCCTACCATTTTTTTTACACTGGGCATCAACTGCCTCATGATTTCACTCCATTTTTGTCCAGAACAGAGTCTATGGCTATTTGCTATAATCAGTCCATTGCAAACACTCACATATTTCTTGCCCATCTCTCCCTACAAGGATTAGATTGCCAACATCCCAACTCTGAAAATAGTCAGTTTTCAACCTTTATGTGCCAAGTACTTCCAATTTTATTTCTCTAGCCCAAACATGTCTTCGAAATATAAGATCCATGTATCAAACTAAAAATCTGAATACATATAAAATATAACATGTGCCAAGCCTCAGGTTTGACCTCTACTTGATTCCACATCTGTTCTCTCAGTCTTTCCCATTTTGGTAAGCAATCTCACAGCTGTCCGAGCCAGGTTTCTTGGTATCATGTTTGATTCTCTCTGTTTCTCTCTCTCTCTCTCTCTCTCTGTCTCTCCTTCACTCACATAAGAATCAGAGCCCTAGATAAGTATCTGTGTATATGTGATTTATTTAAAGAATATTATCAATAGAAATGGAATGAGAGAAACAGAACAAGACAGGGCAACAAACTAGCAAGGGTGTGCTCTCAGGTGGAATCTACCGGCACTCAAATCCCACAGGGAGCCCTGGAACATATCTTGCACTCCATATTTATGCTCCCTTCTTTAGTCAAGGGGCTGATTTACTTCAACACAAATTACTTATTGGTTTGAGGGTTCCCCATGAAGGGATGTAAGGAGCACATAACCTTTCAGGCAAAGCAGCAACCTTATGGCAGAAGACAATTCTCTGGCAAAAGAGGCAACTGTGAGTTTTACCTCACGACTGTGTCTTCCACAGTCTACTTTGCACAACGCATATCTACTTGCTTCTATCCATTTGCAGAACTTCTCTAGGATTTGGGTTTATCGTAAGTTCCAACTACAGTTCTTGCACTTGGCATGGAAATTTAACGGCCACTTATCATCTCCATCCTCATCACTACCACTCAGTCTAGTTTCCCCTCCCTCCTGACTAGCCCTTCTGCTGATCTAGGTGGTTACTCTAGAAGGGAAATAGAGACCTTCACTGCTATAGAGTCTGAGGCCCAGGTCACTATGTCCTCATTAGTCTGTGGTCTCTCTACTTGTGTTTTTACAGTTAAAACCGCACAGTAAATGCAAAAGGCAAAAAAAAATACACTTCCATAGATACATAGGTTTGCAGGTCTCTCCCAGACTTCCTAATCTGCAATATTCCAATCTTGTTTCATCCAGACCATTGACCAACCAGCTAAGCCAACTGAAACCGCCTATGAGTTGGTATTTACGTCTATTATTCAAACGTTTGTCTCACAAAACGAAGTGGCTGAGTAGCAACATTGCTCAAAACACTGCCAATTTAGGAGACTTCCCTTTACCCAAGTCTTTCCTTGACCAGTCTGTACAGCATTCCACTTTTCATTTGCCTCCATATGTTATATATTATACATTTTCATCATTGGTCAACCCATCTCGTGCTTTTCCTTCCATCTTCAACCAGTCCTATGGACATGCCCTGAGCCACACAAATGAGATGAGGTAGAGTTGTCGGTGCAGCATTATGGGTGAAATGGGGTGAAACGGGGGTCTCCACCACCCTGTGCAGCTTATGTGCATGTTTTGCACCCAAACCAGCACAATTTGGGTTTTTCTGCTTCCATTTTAAAACAGATTGCTGCCAAGCTCACCTGACTGTGAAAAATGTCCTCCGTTCCTTAGATTCAGTGAATACTAATAATATACCTATAATTTATTTCTACAAGGCATAATGAGGAATAATTTCTTGTTATGCTAAAAACTACTAACCAAAAAAATCCAAAATAATCTGATAATTTAGAATAATAATATCAGATAATATCAGAATAACTGATACTTCAGCTACTGATTCTTCACAAAGATAAAAAAATTACATAGATTGTAGTGTCTGATCCAGTATGGAAGGAATTTAGAAGTTGCCACTCCTGCCTCACAGCAAAGAAAAAGCTGGAAAAAATGAAAAATCAACAACTCTTTGTAGATCCATCAGAAAATGAGGTCACAGGACCAGTCATGCCCCCAAAATTGGAAAGACAGACTGGCAGACATAGGGAATCACAATTTATCAGAACAGAAATCCATGAGTTGAAACCTGTACAGGAAACAGTGCCAAGGTAGGGAAACCTGAACTGTAACTAATAAGTTTCTAGTGGCTCAGCATGAGCAAGTCTGAGAACTTGAGGGGGACCCAGTCATAGAAGGGCCCCGCATTTTATGAATTTTACCCTTCCATGGCTCTACCAAGTCTTCATATTGAATATCAAAGGAAAACCTCTGTATGCTTCTGGCACATGTGATAGGGACGATTTAACCCAAATTCTTTAGCCAGGCAGGTTGAAAGGAAACAGCAAATATTATGAGGATGGTTTTTCATTAATTTAATGTGAATGCCCAATGTTATTCTGGAATTCATAGAATTATCTCATCTCTCTTGCACCTACCAGTCAGGTTTTGTTGTTGTTGTAGTTTTACTTCTAAAACAACATAAGATACCTAAACTTGGCCATTCTGGCTTTACTTATCTTGGATTGGTTATTGGATTGCCAGCAGATCAAACTGGAGTAACTTCTCTCTACAGAAAGCCAAACCATCATTTTCCAACTACCATTTAATTAACATGGAATTTAGTTTGAAATGAGAAATAATGCTTTGTGACCTGCAAGAGTAAAACAGAAGAATACATATGTTTCTCATTCATGGATTGTCCATTCAGAGATAAACATATTAACACATTACTCTTGGTGCTTGTGATGGCTATAATAGCAATATGTTTCTCATTTTCTCACATAACTCATTATACCACTCAGGCATCATGAATCACACTACTCCATCAACCCACATCACATCAAGGAGACTTCCAGCTGGAAATTGACATCCAAGAGTTTACATCAGTTTCTAAACTAGCCCTGGTATATGTATCAGAAAATAAACTATAAGTGAGAATAAAGAGAACAGAAAACAGTTTATTCCCTATTTTAAGGCAATTAAAAAAATCTTTAAATACAATATTTTATTTTGTAAGACTTCTACATGTTAACCTTTTTTGTTTGTAGTTATTCATAACTAAGATAACTAATGCATCTTAAGTGCTTGCTATATGCCGGGTTTTGGCACTTACATATCATCTTATTTATTCCTTAAAGAAATTCCTAAGGTAGTTTGAATGTCCTAAGTGACCTTCTTGTGGCCACATAGTTGAGTGGCAAATCCTGGATGACATCCCTCAGACTTTGTAGCCTGAGCTGTAGGGCACTAGGCTATATTGCCCATTGTCTTTGTATATCATTTCAAAAACAATGAAAATAGACTTTTATTATTAAATGAGACCTTAAGCAAGTAGAAAAAAAGTGCTTATGTCTTCATTATTCATTTTTGTTTGAGATTCTTTAAAAAATAGGTATGAACTGGCAGGTCGCACAGGCCATATCCAACCCATGGATATATTTGTTTGACCCAAAAAGTGCTATAAAATCTATAAACAGGTAGATAATATTTTAAAATAAGAATACAAATATATATGAAATCTGGACTTCTAAATTTACCTGAAAAATCATATCTAACCTTTAATCTGGGAAATTATCTCTTGGAACATATTGGTGTTTTTCAACTACATCTAGGGATGAGAGGGAAAATATGCAGAATATTTAATAATCTGTTTACTCTTTTGAAGTTGGAGGATGCCTATGGTTCTGCCACTCTGCATTCTTTCTGTCCGAACATGCAGAGCCAACATGCATTGATCAGAAGGCTGAATGTAAGTTTTAGAAGTGACCCTGTGAACTGAGATATCCAGATCCCAAATGATTAGTAACATTTGCTTTGAATTAAAAAAAAAAAAACTTTATTCACCTAATGGTTGGGTCATTAAAAAGTACCTCTGAAAAATACTTTGCCTTCACTTTCTATGAATAAAAACTTCCATCAGGTGACCATCTGTTACATCAGAAATCAATATATTCTGTCTAATTTGTCTCTGTTATTTCCAGGGTCAGTTTCCTTCACCCTCAATTATTAGTCTTACTGTGACATATAACAGAGTCAAGTGTTATATCCATTACCCAGAAAGTCTGTTTCTTAAGCAGTAATACAGGGCACATAATATCCTTAAATATGCCCCAGACTTCCCCAACTAAGCTATTTAAAGTTTCTGAAATATTCAAGATTCAGAATACTAGATTTCAACCTTCTCAAAAAAGTGTATCAAATCTTTGAGTGTATTTGTCATAACATCACTTTTATGGTAAATGGTAAAATATTTCAGGTACTTGGTAGAAGAACTAAAAATAAAATTTTAAGTTGAAATGTTTTAATGGGTTAAAACCTATGTCTTTCAACAACTCACTATACACACATATATATAAATATACTTGAGGAGTGAAGGTCAGGGAGATCGCTCTTTGCACGTTCAAAACCACAGAGATCATAGGGATGTCACCAAAATGACCTTAATTTCCTGTAACATCAAAGTGGGCAATTCTTAGGAAGACACACAAATGCCATGTACCTACCTAGCCCACATGCCCAAGTCCTGCACCTGACTATAGCAGCCACCTGGAGAGGCATACTTCATCCTTCTTATCTGCTCTACAAACCTCTGTGAGTGCCTCTCATTGTCAGAAACTTATAGAACCTGATTGCAAGGCAGTCTGGGAAATGTAGTTTCAGGGCTATATATCCTTTTCAGTATGAGGAGGATTTTAAAAGATGATGATGTATCAACACAAAATATTTCATCTAGTGTCACTTCTTCTTTTTTTAAATTATTAAACAACAGAAATGCATTGCTTTAATATGTATTGCATATTAAACAACAGAAATTTAATACCGGAAGTCAGAAGTCTGAAATCAAGGTGTCTGAAATCGGTAGGTAGAGTTACTTCCTTCTGAGAACTGTGAGAGAGAATCTGTTGCATGATTCTCACCTAGCATCTCATGGTTTGCTGGAAATCTTTGGTGTTCTTTGACTTGTAAAAGCAGCACCTTAACCTCTGTCTTCACCCACACATGCATTCTCCATGTAAACATGTTTGTGTCCAAATTTCCCTATTATAAGGAAATCAATCTTATTGGACTAAGACATACTCTAATGACCTAATTTGAACTTTACTGCCTCTGTAAAGACCTATCTCCAAATACAGTCACAATTTGAGGTACAGGGTTAGAACTTCGACCTATGAAATCAGGAAGGATATGATTCAACCATAACAATCATCTACTATTATTTAACAAATTACTCTAAAACTTAATGCCTTGAATAAATTACATATCATCTCATATGGTCTCTGTGAGTCAGAAATTTGGGATCAACCTGGATGGATGTTTTGGTTTGAAATTTCTCTTTAGTTTGCAGTCAGATATCAGGCAGGGCTACAGTCATCTGAAGGCTTGATTGGGGCTGCAGGATCCACTTTCAGGATGAATTACCCACATGGCTACTGGCAGCAGACCTCAGTTCCCCTCTTCCTCTCTCCCCTGACCTGTCCACAGGGTTGCTTGGGTGTCCTGAAATACGGTGGCTTATTATCTCCAGAGCTAAGGATCCAAGAGACCAAAATGGAAGTTAAAATGCTCTTGTTGCTGGCATCTTTCTTGGGATTACACTGACCTGAGTGTTCTAGTTTCAACTGGTCTCTACAGTTCTCACAAACATATTCTGGTCTGTATATTATTATCATCTCAGTGTTTCTGTGGAATAATAAGGACCTGAAGCTTCCTAGTAGTCTAACATCTTGCTTCCAGTATCACTTCTGTAACTTCTCTAACCATAAAAATTTTCTATGAAAGTATTTATTAAATTTAATTTAATTTCCTTGGTAGTTTATGCCTTAAAAACACTTATAGAGAAGTATATAAAGAAATTTCATAGTGGAATCAAAATACTGATGTTAAATGAACTCTCCTAAAATTGATATAAAAGGCTATGAGCTCTAGCAGTGGTGGTAGGGCATAACTTGCCATTATGTATAGATGATTTCAACTTGGTGTTGTTTTTGCTGAACATTCTATGTGATGGGTCTCAGCAATAAGGGCAAGAAAGTAGAGATAATTTTCATGTTTTACTTGATAAAAATACAATTACATCCAAATTATTACCTAGTTAAGTATGCTCCATGTTCAAGGAAATATCATGCACAACCAGTGCAAGGTCTCCCCACAATGGCATAAATGTTCAGCATTTATGTGTTCAGCATTTATGCTAAATATGAAACCTAGGCCAAGGATATTTCTTCATGACTTTCGGCTTTGGAGAGATTTGCATTTTAACCCAAGGAGCTATTGTTGATTTGTTTGTTCCTACAAACAGATGTTCTTATTTTTCAAAACCACTAATAGAATATGAAAATTAAAATGCTCAACTTTGCAAGATATTTTTAACTTGTCCTAGGCAAAATTTAAATCCATAGTCTGTTGAGTCAACATATTATTACTAAGGATAATTGGAATTAATAGACAAATGGATAATATAACACCATAGTTAATACTTCTACTTTATATCATAAAACATAAATATGAGGTTTTGGATTCTTAACTAATTCTTTGCCCTAAAAGAATTAATAAATAAAAATAGAGGTAAAAAGGGAAGAAATGAAGAATTAAGACAGAGAATGGAGTAGAGAGGAGAAAGAGAGAGAAAGATCAACCTTGAGAAATATTGAAGAGTGAATGAATAAATAAATAAGGAAATAAGGAGGAAGAAAGGAATAGAGTGAAGCAAAATGATGTAGGGATATCATGAAGATTTAGTTATATTGCCAACAACAAAAACTTCAGGAAGTTTAGATAAATGTCCTATACTATGTTGGGTTACATATAGCACAAGTCCAATAGATGGTAGATAGTAGTAGAATATTAAGCATTATTCTGGATGCTCATTTATTGATTGTTTTTTGAGCATAGACTTAGTGCAAGGCATTGAAATATGTATGGATACATAATAGAGAAAATATATAGAGAAAATATTTCCTATTTTGATTCATCTGTAATAATTTTGGGTGAAAAATGTGTCAATAAATTTGATAACAGACATTTTAAATATATCATCAGATATGATTATTGAAAAAATATTAATATTATAAAATAGTTATTCATTTCTTTCTTTTACTTTATATTTTACCATAATAATTTGACAAAAAATGAATTAAATGTCATAATATTTAGATTAAAATGATGGAATACATTATCATGCACATGACATATGTAGGATATTGTACTTTTGTTAATGGGAACCATCTTCCAAATAAGCCTTGCCCTGACACATTTGAATCACATTTTTTTTATTAATGCATCTTTAGAAAACATGTGCAATAAGCTGTATTTAAACATATTTTTTCCACATGGGGATTTAGAATAAAATACAAAGAATAGTAATTGTGCAAACAAAGCCAAATTCTTGACACTAAAGACTGCATGGGACCACGCAAGAAGAGTTTACAAACTCCATTCACCCAATGAAGAGCCAGAACTGGCTCTGTGTTCGAAGAGACAAGAAGGGCCTGTGCTGATGAAATAAACCACATTACTTAACACTGTTTAGTTTATACTGTAAATGTGGGTAGATATTGTAGGCTAGAAACATTATTCATCCATGGGGCATATGGTAATTATATCCACATTAAAGCACTTCTGCTAATCACACACACACACACATCTTTGCTGCTGATGGGGTACAGCTGACACCAAGGGATACCTCACAGATTTAGGTTCATCATCACATTTTTCTCTGTGTGCATCTCCTACCTAAGGGGCTGCTGCAGCTCTTCTCAAGTGACGCCTCCTCCCCCCTACTCACTACACAGAAGATTACAACATAAACACAGCACTTGAACAGAAGTTTATAGTTTCAGGAGAGGAAGCGAGTCTGGCAGTTTTGATCAACTATTGTTTTCCCTGAGCTTAGTCTGAAGCTGGCAAACTGCACAGTTAGCTGGATGGCCCATGACATAAAATCCTATAGCTCCACAGAATTAGTGGCCCAGATTCAAAAAAAGGGAGGCCTTGGGTGATGGGCTGCCTCACAAGGCTATCTTGAGTATCTGCTATGTGTTACATTCTATATTGTTTTAGTGCACTTAAAAAAAAATCTCCAAACAGTCCTATATGAATAAATAATTATCTGTGCTTATAAATGAGAAAAGTGAGGTTCATAAAGGATATGTAACTTACCTAGAATCAAGATTCAAACCCTGAACAATTCAGATCTTATGCTCTTTCCATTGACTCTGGGTCATAATTAGAGACCATAAGAATTGAAAGAAAAATTATGCCGTACAACACCCAACTACCACCAAAACATCTAATTAAGAGTAAAATAGTATTTTTAAAAACATCACAAGAGTACATTGTAAGCTGAAATTAAAAATACTTTTATTCTGGATCTGTGTTTGTAAAGTCCTAGATAAATTCATTGAACCCAGACTGTTCAAACTTTATTTCCATTTAGGCCTCTGTTTGCTGATGCCTTAAGAGAATTCATGGCAACCTGATGGGTAGTGTGGCATTGACTCTCCCATGTTGCTGCCTTAGAGGAAGATGTCTTAATATGCCATTTATAAGACAAACAATCCGAATCTCATATGCTCTCACTGGTGTTTTAGGCTCTTCTGCCTAAGGAGTCAATGGAAGTCACATTTGGTGTGCTTATTTTGATGTTCGCCCAGATCCCTGTGGGGCTTAAATAGATTAAGTCCTTGTGATAGCCAGATTGTTAGTATTTAATGCTCCATTACTCACCCTTCTGTGGGGCCCCAGAAGGCAGATTGGCAGAGCAGTTCTCAGGCAGCAAGTGATGCAGACACAAGTCTAGTTGAGATGGCCGCTAGGACCAAATGTGTCAGAGTGACCCCTGAATAGGAAACATGTGCTTTCCAGGAAATATGATGGGAAAAGTCCATACGTTCAACATGTCTTAATGTTCTGTTTGGCTATTATGGGATCAAAGGCCAGATGATTTTCACAAATGCTGTGCCATGTGCCCCTTTTCAAGCCAAATGCTGACAATAAATATTTCTGGTGGTGTTAGGAGACAATTCTCCATGAGTTTCCTGCATTTCTGCATGTCTTAGAAACAGGCACTAACTCCCTTTGTTTAGGAGTATCTTTTCAAGGGTGTTAGCTTAGCAAACAGCCTTGGAAGAGAGAAATCATGTTGCCTCCAGAGGAAAGGGCAGGTTTGATTACTATCCAGTATAATAAAATCAGTGTCTCCCTCTGGAGTTAAAGCAGGCAGACTTACTGTCCATTATAAAAGACTTGGTTATCTAAGCTCAAGGTTCCTTTTTTCATACTCAAATTGGTGCATATGCAGGTATTACTTGGTCTTCTTCACAATGTCCCATATGACTTGGGGGAATTGGTGCAAACATGATGATACTCTGGCTATTGCTATGAGTAACAGACTGTCTTGTCTCTGACCCGGGAATCTCGGGTCTTCTGTCAGCAATTCTGAAACCAGTAGGCTAATTTGTTATTTTGTAAGTAGAGTAAAATTTCAGGCCATTCAAAGTTCTTAAAAGATAGTTTTCAATCCTTATTATTTGATAAAGGCATATATGTCATGTTTCAATGTGTGTGCATACATATTATCTATCTCTCTGTATTCATTATGTATAATAAATCCATATTGTTATGTATAAATGTGCTTACAAAAAACTGGTTTAATTATTTTTAATATGACAACCACATCTTCATCACTTGAAACAAGTGCCTACATTTGCATGAGCTTATTGTAATGATACAGCTCAGAATCACATTTAATCCCTTGAAAAATTTATTTACCTTCTATAGATACAAATATTACCAATTTACCAATTTCATGGCAGTAACTAGTTCCTCAAAAAGAAAGAAACAATTGACCTTTTCCTCAAAATTATATAGCAAATAAACGTCCCTTTAAATTGTACATTAGCAAAGACATAATAATTTAAAGTCTTACCCTTTTGGGCTTGTCTTAAAAATGATGACTGGTGTCAGTGAAGATAATAATAAGCATAATAATAGTAAACACAATCCCCCTTGACCTCAGAAAACTTAAAACATCAGGAAATGTTTCATGGGATAAAATCATGGATCATAGAGTGAAGACAATGAAAGAAAACATACTCTCAAGCCCTATCCAACATCTGAATCCCTCTCTGTAAAATCACTGAATATAAATTACCCAACCACTCCATCATTATCTCCAGAAAGAAAGAAGCAATCCCCTAGAGGCACCCCATTCAAATATTTGACAGACCAAATTCTTCTAAACTCTTTATCATATTTAAGAAATATTTGTGTCTCTGAATTTCATGTTCAGAGAATATGCTCCTGATTCTCATAGAACCAAATTTCTGGTATGGATTCCAATATCAGAGCTTACATTTGTCAGCTCAGTAATTTGTGAAATTGATTTAACACTTTAAACCTCAGCTTTCCTATCTGTAAAAGGTGTATAAAGTGGTCACTTCATCATCTGATGTGAGGGTAAAATGAAGTTTAGCACATATAAAGTACCCAGGAGAGAGAGGTTACAGTGATTACTCACCATCATTTCATGGCCTGCTTGCAGGTGACAGCATTGTCATTTCTTAGTGATGATGGTAGGGTAATGATTTCATCCAATGTGTACCACTCAGCAATGTTTATCAGTCCATTCTTAGATTTAGTCACCCAAGTTCACAATAAAAAAAGTCTTGGCTTTAATTTTCAGTTGATATAATTTTTGGTTTGATTTTGGTTTGAAGATAGTATGAGGTTTCTGCATGGAACTTGGGAGTTTCTCTCTAATTTGAAACAAATTATTAAGTTAATGTTAAGACCCACTGCCTGTGAATATACCTTTTTGAATTTTATTAAGGGTCTTATTGGCTATTTATATAGCCTTTTAGGTGTTCAAGATGGAAAAAAAAGAAAACACATGTTATTACTGAAGTTAAGTTTGAATCGTTATTGAAATAAATAGAAGTTTAGAGCTAAATACTTTGAATACTTAAAATCTCACCAATCCTTCATACTTGACTACACTTTACTTATTTGGAATACTAAAAAAAATTGCTTATATTTGAATATGCAGTTGATCTCTAAAATTTTGGAATACATATCCTCAATAAATATACATTCCTTCACCAAAAACATGCATATCCTACTATACTATTAAATACCTTATAAAATATATACAACTATGAATCTTAAAGAGTTAAATTTGAAATGCAGTATCTGAGCTTTAATCTATTAACTATAATTAATGATAAGAGATGAAAAAATTCTGATTTCAAGTAGTCTCCTTGACAATTTCAAATTACTTTGACTATTATCTCAGAAGATCTAATTAGATAATCATTGTTCTTATCTTGTAATGTGGTCTGCAAAGAGATGATAGTAGGCACAGTTATCAGTATTACTAGCTCCTTCTTGGCTGCTTCTACTTGCATTATTGGTATTATTGGTAATCCATGATTTACTTAAAGAGTTTTTTTTAAAGCATCTGTTTATTTTGTGAAGTACAATGATCATAACAAGATGACAATCCATCAGTCTGTTTAACTGCAATGCCTGGTGAGCTGCTGAATGCACTGAGTGAATGAGAATATCACAATCAATCTTTCCACATTGTGGAACTCTCACCTCATTTGCTTTGTGTGACATGTGACCTTCTAGTATATGGACTCAGTAAGGAGACGAGTGTCTATGTTTATATTGCAAAATGACGAGGCTTTTTCTTTTTTCTAGTTAAGAATCAACTATGAATAAAAATCATAATATATTCTTACAACTCCAGTGGTTCCAGTTTTTTACATTTGTGCTTGCTCTGGAGATCTGTATCACACTGTCTTATTCAGGCGTGGAACTTGGAAGTATTGCCATTGTGTAAGCTCCCATCTTTTATGAGGAGAAAAATGCCTGGTCAAATAGTTACATCATCTTTTGAGGGGAAGTCACTTACACTGAAGCTACATGTAAAAGATTGGGCGGTACACATCCTTTAGCTGCAGAGCCAGTAAAGGGCATGCGTATAGCATTGCATTTTACCAAACAGACAACTAGTTTAGACATTTCAAGCTAACAACATATAACCCTCCTAGGAATCGAAGTGAGTTATGGAGACTACCTACATTGGCAAAACGCACTGCAGATAAATTGGTACTCTCATCTTTTATCTGTGGACTGTGCTTGTTACAGTAGGTGACACAACACTGAGTGGTGAGAAGCCAGAAGAAAAATGAATGATTTCTGGGATGCCTCATGGTGTGGAATTTGTTCCAGAAACTCTGACTTTATGAAGTGCCCCTCTGAGTAGCAATTTGTAACACACATTAATTCAGTAGTAGCTGAGCAAAGCTGAACAAGATTTCCCATGGTGCTGAAGTTCCAGATTGTTTCTCAAAGGGTTACATCAATTATTGTCACCTTTTTTGTCAGCTGTGAACCATGATTAATTGGAGAGATCCAAATTTCTGCATGTTTTATGTCACATACTTCTTTGCTTCTCCATCTGTTTTGTCCAACGTTTTGACCAACAAGTTCCACTTCTTGTATTTCATCAAAGCTAGAGTAAATGTCTCACTCTAGGTTGGAAAGAAACACTGAAGACAGTAGAGAAAATGACATAAGTGAGTAGCAAAGACAATTGATTTACTAAAGGGACAAGCTGCAACCATATAAAAGGGAGACCTAATTACATTCTATGCTCTTCAGCAATGTGTAAAATGCAAAGATCTATTAGCTCAAACTTATTTGCATGTAACATTGAGTCCAGTACCCATCAGAATCAGAAACATGTAGCTTTCTTTACCTCTAAAAAATTCTGACAGCTAATTGACCAAATAATATAAAAATACTAGTGGAAATTAAAAACTGATACATGAAGGAGAAAAATGGAAGTTTTTCTCTAATGTGAAAACTTTTAGGATGCAACCTTTTTTTATATTTATCTTTTAGAAACAAGAAAAATCCCATATTACCCAGCAGATGATGCATGGGGAATAATTGTCTACTCCAGGATTTTTGAGACTTCCAGTCACTTAATACTCTTAATTAACTTCCATCAAACATTTTCACAAATAAAAGCCCTTGTAAGTCACCTAAATTCTTGTTGGAAAATGGAAGGTTTATAAAAAATAAATATATTATGCTTCAGCTGATAGTTTGCAGAACAAAACTAATGGGCCTGTTCAATCAGGGAACTTGGGATGCAGGTCAGCGTGAATTAAGAAAACAAAGAGCTTTGTTGGCTTTAGAGCTGCTTTTCCTTCTATGATGAGGCAGGGAAACTAATTTGTAGCCCTGTTCATCACTGAATACAGTCTTCAACCTGTCCAATCGGGAAGCCTAACCTGAGCACAAAGGAAGCTTCACAGCCCGTAGAGCATAGCCCAAGGTTTCTCCCATCTGCAGAACAAAACTGGTGGTCTCACTTGACCAGGGAATTCAGTAAACATTTTGGCCTGATTCAAGTCCCCAAATAATGAGCTGTACAGGCCATGGGTCCTATCCTGTTCCCTGTCTGGAAAAGGAATCTAATGAATGGCTCCATGCACTACTGAATATAGTAACCCAGTCCTGACCATCCAGTAAACCTGATCAGAAAATCCAGGCAACCATGGAGACCACCCTATAGCCTCACTTAGGAAAAACAAACCAGCCAGTAAACCCTGTAAAACTCTTGTCAAAAAAAAATGGACATACCTTACCCTCCTGCCCCCCATTCCTATCCTCAGAGTTTGAACAGCTCCTTGCCCCAAAATAGAGCATAAAAACATAGACTGAGAGTAAAGGAATTAAAAAAGATATTTCAAGCAAACCGTAATAACAATAATAACAAAAAACAGCAGGGGTAGCTATACTGAAACAAAACAGACTTTAAAAATGATAAAAAGAGACAAAGATGGTCACTATATAATGATAAAATTGTCAGTACATCAATAAGATATAACAATTGACATATTTATGTGCCCAACATTGGAGCAGCTAAATATATATAGCAAAAACTAACAGAGTTAAAAAAAAAACAGTAACACAATAGTTGGACACATTAATACTCCATTCTCAAAAATGGATAGGTCATCTAGGCAGAGAATCCATAAGAAAAAAACAGATTTGAACAACATTATGAACCAAATGGACCTAACAAGTATATATAAAACATTCTATCCAACAAAAGTAGAATACACATTGTTCTAAGTACACATGGAACATTATCTAGGATAGACCATATGTTAAGACACAAAAAAAGTCTTAAAAAACTCAAAAAGATTGATATCATACTAAATATTTTTTCTGGTCACAATGGCATAAACTAGAAATTAATAAAAAGAGGAAAACTGGAGAATCCCAAACACATGGAAGTTAAACAACACTCTCCTGAACAACCAATAGATCAAAGAAGAAATTAAAGGTGAAATGAAATATAAATAAATAAATACATACATACACAAATAAATAAGAAATTGTAAAAGTTTGAGTAAGCAAAAATGGAAACACAACACACCAGAACTTGCAGGATGCCATAAAAACAGTTCTAAGAGGGAAGTTCATAGCAATTTAAGAAACAAGAAAGAGCCCAAATAAAACACCTGACTCTAAACCTTAATGAACTAGAAAAAAAAAAAAGAACAAACTAAGCCCATAGTTACAAAAAAGAAAATAATAAATATTAGGGCATAAATAAGTGAAATAAAGAATGAAAAAAACAATACAAAAGATTAACAAAACTAAGAATTGGTTCTTTGAAAAGATAAACAAAAGTGAAAAACCCTTAGCTAGACTAATCAAGGAAAAACAGCAAGGATGAAAATTAGCAGAATTATATGAGAAAGGAGACATTACAACGGATACCACAGAAATATAAAGTATCATAAGAGGCTATTATGAACAATTATATGCAAAAAAATGGAACAACTTAAAAGAAACTGAAAAATTCTTAGAAACATACAACCTATCAAGACTTAATAAGGAAGCAATAAAAATTATGAATAGACCAATTACTAGTAAGGAGATTAAATCAGTAATAAAAAAATCTCTCGACAAAGAAAAGCCCAGGACCAAATGGCTTCACGGATGAATTTTCCCAACATTTAAAAATTTAACACCAATCTTTCTCATACTCTTCCAAAAAATCTCAGAGGAGGGAACACTCCCAAAATCATTTTACATGGCTAATGTTATCCTGATACTAAAACCAGAACAAAACACTACTAGAAAAGAAAAGAAAACTATAGGCCAATATTCCGAGAGAGGATAAAAAGTATTAAAAAGTTCAATAGAATACTAGCCAACTGAATTCAGCAGTACATTAAGGGGCTCCTACTTCATGATCAAGTTGTTTCGGGGGTGCAAGCATGGTTCAACATATACGAGTAAATCAGTGTAATACATCACATTAATAGAATTAAAGAAAATAATTGTATAATCATCTCAATAGATGCAGAAAAAACATTTGATAAAATTCAACATCCATTCATGCTAAAAACTCTTAACAAATTAGGCACAGAAGGAACATGTCTCAGCATAATAAAAGCCATGTATGACAACCTCACAGATAATATAATACTCAAAGGTAAAAGTTTGAAAGCTTTCCCTCTCAGATCAGGAATAAGACAAGGGTGCCCATTCTCACCACTCCTATTCAACAAGGGACTGGAAGTCCCAGCTCGAACAATTAGGGAAAAAAATAAAAAAGAAAGAAAGAAAGAAAGGTATCAGAATTGGAAAGAAAGAGTAAAATTGTCTCTATTTTCATATGACATAATTTTATACAAAGAAAATCCTAAAGACTCAACCAAAAACTGTTAGGTCTAATCAATAAATTCAGTGATGTTGCTGGATACAAAATTAACATGCAAAATCAGTACTGTCTCTATACACTGACAACGAAATTTCTGAAAAAGAAGGGAAGAAGTTGATACCCTTTACAAGAGCATCAAAAACAAAAGAATACTTAGAAATAAATTTACTTACGTAGATGAACGTTGTCTACTCTGAAAACTGCAAGACATTGATGAAAGAAATTCACAAAGACACGAATAAATAGAAAGGTATGCCATGTTAATGGATTGGAAGAATTACTATTGTTAAAATGTCAATATTACCAAAAGTCATCTATATATTCAATAAAATCCCTATCAGGATTTCAATGGCATATTTTACAGGAGTAGAAAAAACCCTCCCAAAATTTGTATGGAACCACAAAAGAACCCAAATAACCAAAGAAATCCTGAAAAAAAAGAACAGAGCAGGACGTATCATATTTTCTGATTTCAAGCTATACTATAAAGTTGAAGTCATCAAAACAGTGTAGTACTGGCATAAAAACAGACACATTGAGAAAAGAATCAAGAGCCCAGGTAAGCATCTATGGTCAACTAATACTTGACAAAGGAGCTAAAAGTACTCAATGGAGGAAAAACAGTCTTCAATAAATGGTGTGGGGCTAATTGGAAAAGGATGTAAAAGAATGTAAAGAATGTAAAAGAATGTAAAAGAATGAAACTGGACCCTTATCTTGCATCACTCACAAAAATTCACTCAACATAGATTAAAGACTTAAATGTAAAACCTGAAATCATGACACTCCTAGAAGAAAACATAGGAATAAAAAAAAACTCCTTGACATAGGTCTTAGTAATGATTTTTTGGATACCTAAATCACAAGAAACAAAATAAAAAAATAAACAAGTGGGACTGCATCAAACTAAAAACTTTTTCACAGCAAAAGAAACCCTCAACAAAGTAAAAAGACAACCTATGGAATGGGGAAAAAATATTTGCAAACTATATATCTATAAAGTATATATAAACTACATATAAACTATATACCTATTAATAAGAGGTTAATACCCAAGATCTATAAAGAACTCATACAACTCAATAGCAGAAAAAGAAAAGGAGAATAAAGAAAAGATAGAAGAAAAGAAAACCAATTAATCCCATTAAAATGCAGGCAAAGGACGTGAATAGATATTTCTCCAAAGAAGATACAGAAAAGGACAATAGGTTCATGAAAAGATGTTCAACATCATCAGTAATATGGCAAATGCAAATTAAAGCCACATTGAGATATCAATTCACACCTGTTAGAATGGCCATCATGAAAAAGACAAGAGATAACAAATGCTGGCATGCATGGAGAAAAAGAAACCCTTGGGCACAGCTGGTGGGATTGTAAATTGGTACAGCCATATGGAAAACAGTAAGGATAATCCTCAAAAAGTTAAAAACAGAACTACCATATGATCCAGCCAATTCCTCTTCTGGGAATGCATCCAAAGAAAATGAAAACACTAACTGAAAAGGATATCTGCACCCCTATGTTCATAACAGCATTAATCACAATAGATAAGACACAGAAGCAGCTTAAGTGCCCATCAATGGATGAATGAACAAAGAAGATGTGGTATATATCTTAGAATACAATATACAATATAAGAATAGAATAGAATAGAATAGAATAGAATAGAATAGAATAGAATATCATTCAACCATAAAAAAAAATTTAGTAAATCCTATCATTTGTGAAACATGGATGGAACTTGAAGACATTATGCTAAATGAAATAAATCACACAGAGAAAGACAAATACTGTATGTTTTCACATACATGTGGACTCTAAAAGAAAAAAATTCAAACTAATAATAGAAAAAGATATCAGACTTGTGGTTATCTGGGGTGGACCATGTGGGGTGGGGAAATTGGAGAAAGGTGATCTGTAGGTACAAATTTCCAGTTATAAGATAAATAAGTACAACATGATGACTATACTTAACACTGCTGTATCATATATAGGAAAGTTAAGAGAGTAAATTCAAGGAGTTTTGACTACAAGGAGAAAAGGGTTTTTTTTTTTCCTTTTTTCTTTAGTTTCTTTTCATTTATTTCTATGAGAAGATGATGCTACCTGAACCTATTGTGGTAATCATTTCAAACCATCAAGCTGTATGTCTTAACTTACACGGTGATATTTGTCAATTATTTCTAAATAAAACTGGGGGAAAAAAAAGAAAAAAAAATGTTGTGTTTTGCAACCTTGTATCAATGTTGGATCTTGTGGAAAAATACATCCAGAGCACATGCACCACTCCACAGCCTGGGTGTGGATTAGTTACTTCATGTTGTGGGGAGTTTCCAGGTTTCACTGGGTGCTTGTGGTAGTTTCAGAATTGGTGGTACCCCCTTAAGATGCAATTGCTCAACAATAAAATTTATTTTTCTGGATTTTTGTGCATTTTGTTTGATCAAATTTGGCAGTTGTACTGAAATAGTAGAGAAATAGTGAAATTAGTCCTCAAACATGTTTCAGGATGGGGACTAAGGTAATCAAAATCACTATAGCTAATATGAAAGTTGAAACAGTTGATATTCAAGGGCAAATTTTATTTGTGACACAGTGAGATTTGTTAATGATTCTGGCTTACTTCCTGCAGTAGGTCTCTGAACAACTTGCCACTGACCATGGCCTATAGTAGGAAAAGGCTGAGGGCACTCTGGTCAACATGTTAATAAAATAATTATAGTGAAAAATAATAAATCAAATTTAATAAAGCTATACATCTTACTGTTAAGAAGGTTTCCTATTATTTTGAAATGTACTGTCTTTAAATGGAAGGGAGAAATGGTATTTCTCCGCAGGGTAAAGGGCAGATTTTTCTGCAGGAAGATTAATCCAAAGCTATGGCTCAGGACTGGCAATCACTCACCTACAGTTTATATAATGTAGGAAAGATAAGTCTGAAGAACTGAATTTCCCAGAGTAAAATATATCTCTAAATAAATGAATGTGATTTGAAACATCTCACAATTATCCTTCACAGTTTTTGATAAAGTTTCAAGTGGAAGGGGTGTCTCAAGAAGTTAAAGTCAGAAAGCAGACTTTCTTCAATTTGTTCAATAACTTTTATTGAATGTACATTATGCACTAGCCACTATTCTAATTATCTGAGCCTAATTTCATCTTATATATAAACATAAATCATTTTGCATAGTTTTAATATATACTAAATTTTCCAGGAACATAACTAGCATTTGCTATACGACTGCTTTGTTTTGTTTTGCTCTTGATTTGTTTGGAAGTTTCCCAAGAGTTGTTCATGATTTCTCAAAATCATGTTGAAGATGGCAATGCTGCTCATGGCCTTTCATTCCCCCAGAGAGTACACATGGATCAGTCTGCATTTGAGCTGTTTTACTTCCATGATTCTATATATACTCCTAATTGTCCCAGCATCACGTGGTGAAAAGACAACACTCTCTCTACTGACTCTCCTTTGCACCTTTATTGAAAGTCAATCACTATATTTGCGTGGGTCTATTTCTGGACTTTCTCTTTTGTTCTGTTGATTTATTTGTCTAATACTTATGTCAATACCGTATTTTTTGATTACTTTGGCTTGAAATTAAGTACTGTAAGTCTCCATTTTCTTTTTCTTTTTCAAAACTGTTTTGGCTATTCTTGATTATTTGCATTTCTATATGAATTTTAGAATCACTTTATTGATTTATAAGAAAAGGCCTACTGAAATTTTTGTCTGGATTGTGTTGAATCTATAGATCACTTTGGGAGGAATTGTCATTTTAGTAATATTGAGTCTTCCAATCCATGAACAAAGCATATCTCTTCATTTACTTCAGTCTTTTAAAATTTATCTCAGCAATATTTTGTAGTTTTCAGATCTTACACATCTTTTATTAGATTTATCCCAAGGTATTTTGTATTTTTAATACTATTTTCAATTTCATTTTTAATTTCAATTTCTGATTATTCCTAGTATATGGAAGTAGAATCAATTTTTCTATTATGATATTGTATCCCACAAACTTGCTGAACACACTTATTAGTGAATTGCTTTTTAAGTAAACTTTTTTTTTTTTTAATTTTTTCAAGTGAATTGCTTTTTGTAGATTCCATCAGGTTTCCTGTGTAGATGATCCTGATGTCTATGAATAACACTGACTAGAACCTTCAACACAATGCCTAATAGAAGTGATAAGTGCAGACATCCTATCTTATTGCTGATCTCAGGGGAAAAGCATTAAGTCTCTCACCATGAAGTATGATGCTGGCTATTGATTTTTTCTTGTGGTCCATACCAGGTTGAGAAAAGCTCATTCTATTCCTAGTTTGCCAAGAATTTTATGATATTGTTGTTGAATTTTTGTTAAATTCATTTTCTGCATCTATTGAGATGATTGTTTCATTTTTATTTTTTACTTTGATAACATAGTGAATTACATTGATTTTCAAATGCTAAACCAGCCTTGTATTCCTTGGCACCAATCCCATATATTAACTCTGAGTTCTGTGAGACATGAGAGAAAAAGTACCCACCACCTCAATGCATGCATTGGCCAAGCTGGAAAATCAAGCATAAGATCAGAAAAAACCTGAAAGCTATAGGAGAGCTTACTTAAACAGAGAGACAGTTTCAGAGATATAGGAGAAGGGTTAGGGTGGCATAGGGCCTCGGGGTGGCTGATGGTGAATGGTGTGGGCTACATTACGAACAAGATGATTCAGAGCATTACAGGGATGAAAATATGATAGAGTATTTAGACAGGTGGGAAACTTACACAATGAACATTGACTGAAAATGTGTGAGTTAGATGGATGCTCCGAGAGTCCAGGAACTAACAGAATCATATTCTGTATGAAATCAGTTGCTGCAACTGTAAATATCAGCAATATGTGACTGCTGCATGTTGTGAACAACAGTTCAGACACTGTGAACTCCATATGTGCAGGTTTTTAGGATGAAACATGTCCCAGAGACTGTGGTTATCTGGTTGGCTTAAGCTACAGATGGCCACAGAGACTCAAACTTGGGATGGCATCTATTGAATCTGATATACTACATGGTATCTGCCCCATTTTAGCAAGGCAATGCCTATAGAAGTTCCAGCCAATCTTTGCTACCTTAGCTGCTGACATCTCATGCCTGAACCTTAACTCAGCATCTGAGGATCTGCTCCTGGCCAGCACGATTCCATGAAACCAATTGTTTTCTAATCTGTTCCTGGACACCTGTCACTGGGTTATGTCTTTCTGCAGAGTATTAATGCTACTAATGCTGCTTCCAACCTATACCACAATATGAGTGGCCTAAGCATTTATTGCTAGACCCTCAGAATGGTATAGTATACCTTTTGGAAAGTTCTCCATATCATCCTCCTCTCCACCTCTCCTATTACTGACTTCTATACTTTAGTGGTTTGTTCTAGCCCTTTCCATTCCCACTGAAGTCAACTGTGCTATATCTAGCTGTGTCCAAAGACAGAAATCACATAGCAAAATGTAAAGGTCATTTGAAATATTATATTTTGGAATACTCTGCCACTGTTCTCTCCCATTGCTGAGTTAACACTGTATAGCTATACGATCAATCATATTATACTTATGTTCATTTGCACTTAAAGATACAGTAATACTTGAAGAGTTAATATGCTAGACCAGAATAAAATGAACTAGTTTAACTTCCATTTTGTTTATAGCCATGTCCTTGGCATACAGTGGTCAGTAGAAGAGAAGTATGATAAGGTCTCATGAGTATAGTCCATTTCACTTTCACAACTACATGCCACCTACAGATGGGAAGCAAGTGGAGCACCACACATCATAGCTCTATTGCAATAGGCAAAACCTCCAGGCTAACAGACTCTTCTGGGTTCCTTGACTTCTACAAAGTGCAGATTTATCCCCAAACTGTCAGTCATGTCTGTAAATATCTTTTAGATTAGTTGGCACTAATTAAGTCACTATTGTTTAAAAACTATAAAAATTTTCAAGTGGGGCACCTGGGTGGCTCAGTCAGTTAAGTGTCTGACTCTTGACCTCGGCTCAGGTCATGATCTCATGGTTCATGAGCTCCAGCCCTGCATAGGGCTCTTTGCTGACAGCACAGAGTCTGCTTGGCATTCTCTCTCTCTCTTTCTCTCTCTCTCTCTCTGCCCCTCCCCTGCACCCTCTCTCTCTCTCTCTCATCTCTCTCTCAAAAAAATAAACTTTAAAAAAGTTATCAAGTGAAATATCACAGAAGTTTGTAGTATGTGTATATTCAAGCTCATGATTCAGTAGGAAATCTTGGACAAGTATGTGCTGAAGGCTGCCTTCTGGAAATAGGGCTACAAACAGCCGCAATCGCTCAACACGCTGGCAAGATTAGTTCTAGTAATGCTAGTTGCTCTAGAACTTAGTATGTTTTGTTTCCTATGGAATCTCAATATTAGAAGCCATTGACTCTTTGAACACCTTTCTTTTTACTAATTAAATGCTAAGTGAAGTAAAAAAAATGACTTTAGTAATTGCAATTTTCTCAGTGAAAAACAGTGAAGGACTTCCCCATTTGAACTTTGCAAGGCAAATTCTCTTTAGCAAATTATCACAAGATGTAAAATCTCCTGTCATATAGCACATGGAAAGGATATTAAACATTTTTGTCAACCGCTTTATACTGGATCTTGTCAGTTTTAAAAGATAATCTTAAATCCTTGGTTCTCTGAAATAAAGTAAATAAAATTCATTTTGAGGCCATTATAATTTTTTCATGGGTAAAACCCTAAGAAAATGATTAGAATCTCTCTAAACTCTCTCAGGATATTTCTGTATAAAGCTTTCCGTGTGCATGAATGTGCACATGTGCACACACACACACACACACACACACACACACTGCACAACTAGAAGACATTACCTCCAGAATGTATCCAGCTGTGGATTCACCTTTGCAAATTTTAAGTTCTTAAAATAAAATAAATATATAAAGTATATATCCTTTTGGTCTGTTTCTCTGAAGAATGCTGACTATGGGGGACTACACTAGGGAGTGGATACTGAGAGACATGATACATCAGGTAACAATCATGCTACATCAAGTAACAATCAATTTATCCTTGGGTCCTGTGTTACTTTCTGGCTTCAGATAAGCAATTTCCAAGATGGGATTAGACAGACATTAGATTTATTAGAGAAAATGTCTGTGAAAGATAGAGTGGGAGATACGCAGAGAAGGCATGGAGCACCTTCAGACTGTGATTCAGGTCACCCCTTCCTCTGTGAGAGAAGTAAGAAAGAGGATTCAGTAGGAGGAGGTTGAGGCTCAAGGTAGTTCTAAGAAAGTTTCATCTAGGCCAATGGGGAGCTTTGAGCCAAAGGTGCACATCAGAGGTATCTTGAGGCTGTCTGGAATGGGCCTCCATTACTACTCCTGAGGTCAGCATGAGAAGTGTGGCCTCAGCATGAAAGCAGTGGAGGATCCAAAAAGGCAATACCTAGAGCCATTATTTAACTATGCTTCCCATAGCAGAAGCTCTGAGTAGTATATATTCATGACTATTGCAGCCTCCAGAGGCCCATGTCCCTTCCATAGTCAAAATACATTTACTCTCTATCAAGACTCCAAAGTCTTATCCAGTCATTGCATTGGGCTTAGAGTCCAGAATTTCATCATATGTTTCTGTTATAGGTGTGATTGAGGATCCCCACATGTCACTCTTCTTTATTGAGACATCTGAACAAAAAGACAAGTTATTTGCTTCCATTAGCTCAATGTGTAATAGTGAGATAGGGATGACTGCAATAAACACTTCCCTTCCAAGAGAGGAATGGAGTTCTTTTTCTGGAAAAAGTGGAATGAGAGTGTCTCTCTCACTGAATATAACTATTAAACCTGGGCAGATTGTGTGGAACAGCTATTTGAGAAATCTGAAATGTAAATGATAGCAAGTGGATTAGGGAAGATGATCAGAATTCAAGTATGAATAAATCAAATGGTGGTTATACCATTACACCCAAACTCAGTTTCCCTGAACAAATGAAGTAGACATTAGAGAGCAAATAGAAGCCCACGAGTTCTGGTACAAAAAGCAGGAAAAAGAAGCATGTAAGACTCAGAGAGAGTATGGAAATCTCACCTTTTCTATTTTTTTCTTCTGTTCTCTCACACTCCATCCCCTAAGTAATTCCATGGTGATGAGACACAACCAGAAACAGGGAACTGCAGGAGCTAAAACCTTGAGGGAATAAAAATGTGCTCCCTATTCAGTGGATGCTTCCATAACAAGAGGGGAGCCTAATCTTCACCACCTTTTCCTCTGTCCTGGGAACTGACTCTGGTTGCACATAAAGTTGCAGAAGTATACAGCGGAGCAGGGTAATACGGAGTTGGAGGACCAACATTAGGAGCTCTAGGGAACCAGAAAGACCAGAAAGATTATGGAGAGGGAAGAACTCAGAAAAGCAACCTCATAAATTATGAACTCTTGGGCCCACCCTTAAACTATGAATATGATCTGATTCTACTTCACATGTCAAAAATTTTAGGAGCTGAAATAATGATATGCTACTACTCAGGTCCAAGATCGACTAATATGTGAGTGGAACACATATTAGATAGGGAGAAAGCTCTAAGTTTTTCCCCCTTGAGGATGATATTAGCGGTGGGACTTCTGTATATGGCCTTTATGATCTTGAAGTATGATCCTCCTATCCCTATTTTCTTGAGAGTTTTATCAAGAAATGATGCTATATTTTGTCAAATGCCTTTTCTGCATCTATCAAAAGGATAATGTGATTCTCATCCTTTATTTTTTTTCTATTTTTAAAGCAATTTTTAATGGTTTTATTTATTTTTGAGACAGAGTGAGACACAGCATGAGCAGAGGAGGGGCAGAGAGAGAAGGAGACACATAATCCAAAGCAGGGTCCAGACTCTGAGCTGTCAGCACAGAGCCCGACATGGGGCCCGAACTCACGGACTGTGAGATCATGACTTGAGCCGAAGTTGGACGCCCAACCAACTGAGCCACCCAGGTGCCCCATCATCCTTTTTTTATTAATGTGATGTATCACATTGATTGATTTGCAGATACTGAACCAGCCTGGCATCACAGGGATAAACCCCACTTGATTGTGGTGAATAATTCTTTTGACATACTGCTGGATCTAGTTCGCTAGTATCTTGTTGAGAATTTTTGCATCCATGTGAATCAGGGATATTGGTCTGTAGTTCTCCTTTTTAGCGGGGGTCTTTGTCTGGTTTTAGAATCAAGGTAATGCTGGCCTCCCATAATGAGTTTGAAGGTTTTCCTTCCTTTTCTATTTTTTGTGCAGCAGTGCAGCAGCAGAAGTTAAGAGATTATGGCAAATCACAAACATAGCTGGCACCAGGTTTCACTTTACTCTGGCATCTTTGTCCCAATACCAGCAAACGTGGCTATTCTCCAGAGTCCACTAGGACCTTTACCTGTGAGGAGGCTGTATGGTTTCTACTAAATGCTCTCCAAACAGGGGAACCAACTATCATCGTGTGGCACATGGTCGCCTCAGACCACGCTGACTGCTCCTGGGGATTTGCCCTACTTCCTCACCAGAGCACTGCTGGGCACTGGGTTCCGGAACTTCACACTCTGGCCTCCACTGTTTATAGAATCCTGGTGGTACTGAAACCCTCTCCTCTCTTCCTGTCAGTGGTTTTGGGGAACAGATTTCTTGTTCAGTCCCCTAAGAGTGTTATCACTCTTTCTCTCTCTCTTCAACTACTTTCAGGGGAGATTTTTCCTGCAGTCTCCTGATTAGTCACACTGTCCCCCTTTCTCTGTCCTTCCTCTGCAAAAACAGCTCCCTACCCTCCGTGGCTTTTCTTTTCTCCAGTTCACCTCTCTGCACCACGTACCTTCCCAGTTCTGTGGCCCAAGTTATGCAAATTGTTGTGTTAATCCTCAGATCAATTTCCTAGGTGTGCAAAATAGTTTGGTGCTTATCTAGCTGCGTTTCAGGGACGAGACAAACTGAGGGTCTCCACGCTGCTCTGCCATCTTGATTGCAATTTAATAGCTTACATCTTTTAAGTGCACATGGAAAATTCTTCAAGATATATAGTATCTTAGATCATAAAATAAGTGTTACAAATTTTTGAAAATTGAAATCATGCATTTTTCTGGCCAGAAAGGAATTAAACAAGAAATCAACAATAGAAAGGTAACAGGAAAGTCTTCAAGTACTTGGAAATTAATCAATATACTTCTAAATAACCCATGAGCCAAAAAGTAATTTTCAAGGGAAATTAGGAAATAGTTTGAACTGAGTAAATATATAACATATCAAAATTTGTGGCATGCAAAGGGAAATTGCAGCATTAAATCCTTCTTTAGGAAAAAAAAGTCTCAAATCAGTAATTTAAGCTCCTACCAGAAGCAACTAGAAAAAGAAGAGCAAAGTTATTCCAGAGCGAGCCAAAGGAAGAAAACAATAAGGTGAAGAGCAGAAATCAATAAAAGAGGATACAGGAAATCAGTAGTGAAAATCAGTAAAACCAAAAGCTGGTTCTTTGAAAAGAATCAATATGATTGATAACCTTCTAAGCAAGACTGATTAAAAAAAAAGAAAAAAATAAGCTAATTATCAATATCAACAATGAAAGAGAAGATGTCATTACCACCTCAAGATATTAAAACAACTATAAAAGAATGCTCTCAGCAACTATGCACATAAATTTGGCAATTTAGATAATATTGCCCCGTTGACCAATTATTCAAAACCCACAAACTACCAAAACTCACCCAAGATGAAATAGATAACTTGAATAGTCTTAGAAGGAAATAAAATTGTCCCTATTTACAGATGACAAATAGAGGAGCAATGAGAGGCACAAAGCAAGTTCAGGTCCATGAAAATTCTAAAATCCAGCTGTGGACACATGTTGTGAGAGCTTCCATTCAGAGCCCGGTACTTTCCTTGATTAGAGCCTAGGTCTGTTCTACAGGAGTGGTTCTCATCAAACCTTCTCCTCCTTGGTTCTCTCCTCAGGGAGGTCTTTCCTTTTCCATAGGAAATGGCCTATGTTTGAAATTTTTTGAATAGCTGAATAGTTTTTCCAGTCGGCTTCCTTCCCATAGAATGTTTGTGTCCAGATGCTTTTTTCATTTTGAACTAACTCAGTCCCTTTTAATCTAAGCTGATTCTCTTTGGGTATTCTATGAATCTAAACGAAACTTACTCCATGTCCCTAATGCCACATCAATAATTCTTTTTCAGACAGATGTTTCTCTTCTTTGCATGGAATGACAAAGTGCCATGGAACAACACCCTTAACATTCCTAGAAACAGTTTTTTGTCTAGTTGTACTGAGAGCCCACTGGGCACCACCTTCAATCTTTCTGAGGTCTTAATGAAGGCTTTTGCAGACAACATCTCTGATATGACTTTCTCCCAAAAGCTATTTCTTTCTTTGAGAATCTGTTGGCTAAAGAAATAACTCTGGCTGGAGAGATTGGAAATGTAAAACCTTTCTATTTTCCTCTACACAGGAAGATTTGAATACACATTTTTTCTAAATTCCATTTGCAAACTGAACTATCCTTTCTAAGTTTGTCTCTTACCATATCTTATTACACACAAAGAAGTCAACTGCCATTTCATCATTCTGTTGGAACTACAGGGACAGTCATGCAATTGTTTTATGATGAAAAAAAAAAAACACATCACTGTTTTTCACACTTCCAATAGCAGTTTCCACAACGTTTTTATCAGCAGCCACTAAAATTTGTCTGCCATTCCTCCAGCTTCTGCCAGCAGCTTACCTGCCACTTATTCCAGCCATATATCCCTAGCCATATCCATATATGCCTAGTCTCAAAGCTTATGTCATACATTGTAGGTTTTTCTTAAAGTAGAAACCGTTTTCTATCTACTAATTTCTGTATGTGTTATCTGTTAGTTTACAACAACCCACCCTAAAACTTAAAAATTTAAGGGGTACCTGGGTGGCTCAGTTGGTTGAGCATCTGACTTCAGCTTGGGTCACGATCTTGTGGTTGGTGAGTTTGAGTCCCGCATCAGGCTCGCTGATGTCAATGTGAAGCCTGCTTTGGATCCTCTGTCCTTCCCCCATCTCTCTGCCCCTCCCCTGATCACGCTGTCTCTCTTTTGAAATAAATAAATAAATAAATAAATAAATAAATAAATACAATAATAATGTATTATTTTTCATAGTTCAGGAGGTTGGGTAAGAGGTTCTTCTACTGGTCTTGCCTATGCTCATTCACGTGACTTAGTCAACTTAGGTTGACTAAGAACTGGCTTAGATAGAATGGCTAGGTCTCTCTCTTCATGTGTTCTCTCATCCTTAAAACATGCTGACCTTTCTTTACATGATAAGAGGTTGGCAACATTCCCAAGATGTGACCCATAGCTTTTTGATCATGTTTGCATATGTCCCATCAGCCAAAGTATGACAGGCCAAGCCAAAGCCTGTGTAGGAAGAGACTTGACAAGGGCACAGATGCCAAACGTCATGATTTACTGGATTCATTAATGTAACAATCAACCACAGGGACTTACGTGGAGAAAGAGCAATTAATACTTGATGTTTGGGTCTAGAAAATTCCTTCTGAAAACACACTGTAACAATTAACAACAAAAACATTAGGTCCTGTGAGCCTCATCATTTAGCAGACCCTTTTATATCAGAGGTTCCAAAGTACTCAATATTTCCATTCATAGAAGATACTTTAATTGATGAAACATCCCCTGTAAGATAATGACAGCCTTGTCAGCAAGAGATAAGGGTATATTCTGACCAGTTCCATGAACATATCTAATTTACAAAGTATGAGACCCAAACAAATGATGAGGAAAGCAAAACCATTGCTTCTGGAGTCTCTAATGACAGTAATGCCAAAGAGAAGGTGAAAAACCAGTGTTTTTTCCAGATACACTAAGCTATTGTAGGATTCAGAGCTTCAGGAGGCTATCACATGCTAATTTGAAAGTTATGGAAAAGTCATATCTTTAAGATTTTATGTTCCTTAATATTTCTAGCTGTCCAGCCTCCCTTCATCAGCCACAGTAAGGCATTTATCCTTCAAGATTCACTGTTGTGGTTTGTCTAATTTACAACAGTATTCATGTCTAACATACTGTTCAATTAAATACTTGAAGTATTAATTATATTGGTGGCATAAGTTTCCAAAAACATGTGGAGAAAGTCAAAGGAGTATAAGCATTTTGTCTTTTATCAATGTATTTCAGAGTCTTTATTTGCCATAATTCCCCTATAAACTCTATTGATTCTCTATAATAAAATAGCCTTAATTCTAGGATATTTCACTACTGTTCGTTTGCTTAAGCAAATCTATTCAAACATTATCTCAGAATCTTTACATGAATAAAGGGTCATTATATGAATAACAAGACCTGTTTATAACATTTTTCAAAATATGACTTTGTTTTTCACCTCATGGTATATACTTTTACCTTAATTTTTACAAAGTACTAGCTGAACTTAGCAATAATAAATGAATCACTCATTTCTGTTTTTTTTTTTAATCTCATAAAATTCTTCCCTTATCTTTCAATGTGTTTAAAGAGTAAAGATGTATTTACGTTCACTTGTGTATACTTGATTTAATTCATGAGTTTTGATGCATTTAAATTATTTTTAAGAGACATTTTTTGTTTTTGTTAGCAGAGTTTCATTTGAACTATGTCATTTATTTATTTATTTTTAATTTTTTTTAACGTTTCTTTATTTTTGAGACAGAGAGAGACAGAGCATGAACGGGGGAGGGTCAGAGAGAGGGAGACACAGAATCTGAAACAGGCTCCAGGCTCTGAACTGTCAGCACAGAGCCCGACGCGGGGCTCGAACTCATGGACCGCGAGATCATGACCTAAGCCAAAGTCGGCCGCTCAACCGACTGAGCCACCCAGGCGCCCCGAGCTATGTCATTTAAAATATGAATAATATAATAAGGTTGTTGTTACCTATTTGAACATTTGGGTACTACTACTTTGTTAATAAAGAGGTAGGTAGCTCAAGTTTTATAAAATCAAAATTATTGTTTAGATTATTAGATAAGAGCAAGATGTGGTCTCAGCACAATAAAAAAAAACACCTGATAATCTTGGCATTAATAAAAATAGCTTATTTATATGCTTGAGTCAAAAGGATGGGCAACTTTTATAATATGCTAAATTGATACAGTATACAAGAATTTTCAACAACATTCCCAAGTGAAATGCTTCTATCATTGTGAATATGTCGATGATATACAACATAAATCTTATCTAATTTGACTTGTGACAGATTTTCTTCAAGATATGAGCTAGAATGTTGCAGAGTAATGGAAGTTTCTGAAAGCATATACAAGATGATAAGGGAATTACCTGGAGGAACACTAGGGCAATATTATTTCTTGAACCCTAGTTATGTGCAAGGCATCCTTTGCAGAATTATATGCATTTTCTGATTTATTTCTCACAACAAAGCCAACAAGTAGATGCTATTAAATCCATTTCACTGTTAAGGAAATTAACATATATCAAATTCAGACTCAGAATTGGTATTGTGTAAGTGTGATGTGACTGATCTTCAGTAAGAGAAGAGAGAAAGAGAAGTCAGGAAATGAGGGTTTAATCTCAATGCTATATAATATAAAAGTCTTAAGAAAGACATATGAATTCTTAAATTGCAATACCCTTACCTGAACTTTTAATTCCAATGTATCCGGTTTTAGAAGAGTATTATATTCCTGTCTATAGTACATACATTTTGAATTCCTCTTTAAATCCCCATGACTTTGTACCACCCTCTCAGGATCTGTATTAAGCCATAAGCTCCATGCCCTTTACTGAATTGGCATGATTAGGGGTATGAAATAGTTTTTACCGGTATAAAGCCAATTGGCTCAACTCACAAATTAGTCTAATAATACTCTAATCAAGTAAATTCACCTGTCCCAATTTCATATTTTATAGTCAGAGCAGAAAGGATACAACTTAATATCCTAAATATCATAATTTGAGTCCGGGAACAATACCAACTTGTCACTCTCAACTCTCCAAGCTCAGCTGAAGGTAAAACTGGAAACTACACTGAAGTAATGCAGCAGCCGAACAGCATAGGAAATGAATCCCACGTGGAAAGAGCAAGAAAGGCTCAAGGTGACACTCAGTGTGTTGCACTTGACACGGCTTTACTTTACTTCATGTTCTGAAGGATGCTGTGTGCTGTAATACGCCAGGCAGAATTTGAGCTGCAAATGGTGATTTCACTAGTGTGGCAAATCTGATTATCCAAAATGTGAGGTCAGGAGAGGATTTCTTACATTTCAATAATAAAACTAGACTTCAGGCAGTCAAAAGTAGTGACTGCTTATTTTCCACAAAATTTAATTTTTCACAAGTCCTCTTTACTATATGTAGTATTCCATACAGGATTCATCAGTTTGCCAACTTAAAAATAAGTCTTAGAATCAACCAAATGTGGTATCACTCCCTATCTCCATACTTTTATGTTCCTACGTAGCATAGGAACTACATATTTTGCTTCGATTTCATAGATGTTAATTTCAGACCCCTTTTTCATTAAAGGCAATTTCAGCTTTCCAGATGCTGGCTAATACTTTAGAAAGAAAAAGAACTTGCAAGACTTGGAAGCCAATGCACTTCCATTTTTTTACGGGTTGCGTTGTCAAATATTAAAGGACAAACAGAGGATATACCGTTTCAACAACCAAACCCTGATAATGGTTGTGTATTTGTTCAGATTTCAACAGTTATACTTGCATCCGTGCTATCAAAGGCCCTGGAATATTTTTTAAGGAATACCTTTTGCCTAAAGCTGTGCATCAGTAGCTTCCTTGGGTCAGCGAGATCCATACAAAGGAGGGCCTTGGATTATGTCTACAATGTCAGGCTTTTATCAGATTTACACATTGGTGATGATGAATTTCACATGTTGGTGTAAAGAGCCTATTTCTCCCTGAATACAGACTCCAATATCAGGCCAGTCAGTCATCCAGATGGAGGCTACATGAGACTCTGGGTAAGGGAGGGCAAATTCATCACCACAGACTGAAAAGCACACAGCTTCGTCGCACAGGATAAAAATGTGAAATCTTACCACAGGTTGTTTATTAGAAACACATCTAAAATTTACATATACTCACAGAACGGTTTTCAACAGAAGAATGGGGAGGCAGAGTATACCAGTCAAATACTATGCAAAATATGTCCGACAAAATTAACTTTGAAGAAAAGGGCATTATTTGATATTCTCCAAGAAGGCAAAACTTAAAAATGAAGTAATGGAATGTTTCAAGTGTCTCCTGTGAGCTAGGATTCTTTTCATTTTTATACTATTTTGTACAGGCAAATGGATTTGTGTGTTTGTGTGCTTTCCACGTGGAATTAATTCCTAATAAGTTTATAGTCTTTCTTGTTAGAAACAGTGATATTTCAGATGAACTCCTTTACATTAATTTAATCAAGTTTCAGTGGTCCCACGTCCTTTCTCAATTCTCAGCATATAAATTATCAACATTATTTAAAGTCTTAGTTTCCTCCTGCCATGTAATATGCCACACTGGCATGAGCCCAAGGAATAAAATCTTATTCTCACTGCCTAAAGTTTTGCAGGATTGGAAGTTAAATACACCATCAAATATTTAGATAGACTGTTTTGTAACAAATATAAACATTTGCATGGGGGAGGGGAAGGAAAAAAAAAGGTTAGAGAGGGAGGGAGCCAAAACATAACAGACTCTTAAAAACTGAGAACAAACTGAGGGTTGATGGGGGTGGGAGGGAGGAGAGGGCGGGTGATGGGTATTGAGGAGGGCACTTGTTGGGATGAGCACTGGGTGTTGTATGGAAACCAATTTGACAAGAAATTTCATATTAAAAAAAACAAATATAATCATTTGTTTTACAGTACTGTGCTAAGCATTTTTTTAAGAGGAAGAAAATAAACTTGGACATTGGATCAGTGGCACTATTTTAGTTTAAGATAGTTTTTGCACTTTGTACTATTTCATGAGCCTAGGAAACTTAGAATATTCTGACATGGCCCACACTGAGGACTCCTGAGTTAGTTTTCTATTTTGTCACACAACAAATTAACAACCTGGGGAGATGACACAGTTTTGAGCCCAAGGTAGTCAAAGGTATGAGTCAGCTCCAAAGAACTCATGCCTTAGCTGATTCTGAGAAATCAAAGTTATATGAATGCATCATCTCCACATCCACTTGTTGGACACTTGATGATGATGATGATGATGATGATGATGATGATGATGGTTTTTGATTCTTGGAGACCTCACAAGATTGGGGCAACACCAAGATGATAAAACACTGCTTTTGAGAAAAGGAATACCTAAAACATTAGCTGTAACTTTTATCACGCTTATATTATAAGCGAACTTCAGGATATTTTTGTGAACTTCAGGATATTTTTGCTCAGAGATGCTACTATAAATCAGATTTCTTTTGTTTTTAATGATGTTCCTTTTTACATGTTGTGTGTGTATGACCAACAGTGAGATGAGATGTAAGGAAATGTTTTTTTCTTATTGTCCTGAGACCAACTCAGCTTAACTTCAGACATATTTGCCAGATCTAGAAATGCATAGAATTAAACCATAAAAGCATGAAGCCTGGGAGTAAGAGCAATTATGTTTTCTTCTTTCATAAAAAACAAATTTAAAATGTTCACTTGGATTTTACTATAGAACTGCGCTATAGTTTTATAGTAAAATACAATGCTCACACCAACTGTGACAGTGATTTATACAGATTCCTAAAAAAATGCTACTGAAGCTCTGCTACATTTACAATGCTACATTTGTATACACAATATGTATACAATATGAATGATACAATGATGAAATCTTACAGTTTCAAAAAGGCACATTTCCATCTACCCACCCATCTCCATATATTCACAACCACAAGATGAGCTTTCATAAGCAAAATTTAGGTTAGTGAAGGAAAAAATGAATATTTCCAGTACCTTTTTCCTTCCTTCCTTTCCAGCTTTGAGAGATATAGCAGCACATAAAATTTAATGCACAAATTAAGGTTGGAAGACCTGTAATCTATGTTCACACCCATTGAGTTGGCTGCAAAAGATCAGAAGAATTTTGAGCAAAGTAATCGCTGTAAAGCACTGAATAAAAGTGATCTTCCGCAGACTCACAGACACACACAATGTAAGAAATATGTTTCTTAAAAGTAGCATTTTAACTATCCTGTATAATAACCCCAATAATGAATCACTAATTAACACTTTTACACTGCAACTGTTGAGCATGATTTATCAATCAAGTTTCCCATATAGCCAAAAAAAAAAAAAAAAAAAAAGAAAAAAAAGAAAAAAAGAAAAAGAAAGAAATGAGAAGGAACATCCTATAAGCCAGTGATTGTGAAACAAGAAGGAATTCAGGGGCACTTGGGTGGCTCAGTTGGTAAAGCATCCGAATCCTGATTTCGGCTCAGGTCATGGTCTCACAGTTTGAGAGTTCGAGCCCTGCACTGGGCTCCATGCTATACCGGTGGAGATCCTGCTTAGGATTCTCTCTCTCTTCCCCACCCCCCCCCCCCCCCCCCCCCCCCCGCTACTCCCACATGCTCTCTCTCCCCCTCTCAAAATAAATAAATAAACTTAAAGAAAAAGTTTCAAAAAAATTTTAAAAAGAAGGAATTCAAGATATGTAAATATTGTAAATGTTAATACACAAGTATAATGATTTTAAGAGGATGTCTGAACCCACCGATGTTATTGAATACCTCTTAAAATTATGTAGCCTTGACTTCATGGGCACCTGATAGCTTGGCTTGTTCCCAAGAAAGCACTTGAGCCATAATCTTTTACAGCAGAAAAGCAGAGAAAGACACTTCAAAGTGGGTACCTGTACTCCCATTTGCCAACAGGACTTTTCCCCTGTGACTATTTATGTTCTTAATTTCTCAATGAAACCTAAAAAAAAATCAATTCTCATCTTTTTGCTATTACCGAGTGATTTAAAAGTTGCACGACACGAATGCTAATATATTTGAAATGCTTATAAGTGATAATATTTCAGTAAATGTAACAGCACACAAAGAGTTTTCTAAGAACTTCTTTTGATTTCAGTGCTTTGAAAAGACAAGACTGGGGACCAGTAGGTTTTTCTACATTATCTTCCAGAGTTTCCTTGACTATGAACCTTCAGCCTGATAAGGTCCAGCACCTCTTTCTCATCAGTTTATTCTGCAACATGGCAACAACATGGTTTTAAGGGTAATTTCCAATTAGAGCAGATCTGTAAACTGTGAGTCACTGAGATTATACAAAATTGGTATTTGGCTTCCTTTCAAGTTTCAGATTCATCACACAACGGTGTGATTACCATACAGAGGAGGTAGCATCAAAAGAAATGAGCAGAATGTGTTTAAATAATACACACTACCAAATTTTACAGCTGGCCTTTTATATTCAAATGATATTAAGCACACTGTCGTGTTCAATTGAAAACATTTTAGATCTAAAAATATACTGTTGAAACAAATGACATAGTGAGAAACAAGACCAAAATCTATTTTTATAAAATACAGTCTATAATTTTCAGATATAAAAATGCTACATATAACCATACTTAGATATCTTCTAAATTATAATCTGAGATTTATATTTTTAAACATTATCTCTGGTGAGTTTCAAATTTAGTATTTTTACAGAGTTTAAATCTCTATATTGAATCTTTATGCTTCTTTTTAAAACTGGAACTGAGCAAAAACATAATTCTAAAACAAGATTCCTGACTTCAAAGAACTGTGTCTTCAGATAACCTTTCTTCTTAAGTTGGAACCAATTTCCTTAAAGTTATACTTCCTCTCCTTTGAGCTCTAAGTAGAAAAATTCATGATTTGGACTTCATTTTGACTTTCTTCTGGTTTTTGGATTCCTTTATGCTATTCTGACATCACTAATGCATCTTATCATATCTTCCCCCAAAGCAAGTTGCTCATTGTATATTGCTCTCAAGTATTTTATTGAAATATAACCCGACAGAAGAAATTACACTTCTTGCTTCAATTTCCCTTAATCAGTGATAATTCCAATCATAACAATGGCTGGATTTGTATTTTTTATTCTGGATTCCTAATTACACGGAACAATTGAGGGTAATTCAAAAGTGTTTCAGAATCACCTACTGCCTGGATTCTGGAAAACGTCTTTTGTGAAACAGAGTGTTAATGCTCTGAGGACTCTATTATAGCTGTGCCAACATGTTCTATGCACTTTGATGGAATGAGAAGATAAAAGGCTAGGTTCACCATAACTAATATTGCAATGCCACTATGTGCTGACACTCTTGTCAGTCAACAAATATTGAGAACCTATTTTGTTTTAATTTTTAGTTGTATGCATTTGTATACTGTTAATTTCTAAAGATGACTGGTATAAACTTAGGAGAATCAGCTTGATATATACTTAAGGTATATGGTCATTTTTATGAAGATCTTATGAAAGTACTATAGACCATGAATGTCTGCATCTAAGTGATTAGAGGAGATAATGTTTTGAAGAATTATCTAAAATGAGCAACATTTCAATAGATGCTTTAGTTCTTAAATACTTCCTTATTTTAAACTGACCTGTTGTAGAGAGCTATAAATAACATCAACTTTTGGTCTGTTTCACAAAATAGCAAGTTTTATCCTATATCAAGCTTGATACTTTAAAAACCCTTGACCTTTTCCTCATCTGTATGAAATATTTTGGTATATTAATTTCTTTCTGGATAAATCAGTAATAACCAGTATGTGCGTGCGTGCACACACACAGATAACAATAAAATAAAAAGGCCTAATAAAGAGTATGTTAGTAAACTTCTTTACAGAGAGGTAGCCAACATGGAAAGCCATGACTCCTTTTTCCATTTTATAAAACAGAGCATAAGTAGTATTTTGCAAGGCTACAAAGTTTTTTTTTTTTTTCTATTTGTACCATTTTTTGGTAAAAGTAGGAATTTCTTTCTTTCTTTCCTTACCATTTTTTGGTAAAAGTAGGAATTTCTTTCTTTCTTTCCTTTTTTTTTTTTTTTTTTTTTTTTTTTTTTTGCATATGCATCTACGAACTCTAAAGGTAGGCAAATAAGAACTATGAGACCAGTGAATTACTTTTGTCTACTTCTGCTATGCTAATCAGGTGAGAGAAATCTGGGTTTCATATTAGGAGCCCTTCTGAACGGTTTAATTCCTTTACAGCTACCATTAGCTGTCAGCTTCGCCATGGATATTGTCCATGTGCACTTTGAGGTAGTCATTCCTTGTAAACTTCTTATGGCAAAACTGGCATTCTGCCAGGGGACGATTGGGATTGTGAGTCATCTTGTGTCGGATCAGCATTTTCTTCAGGCTAAAAGCCAAGTCACAAACCTAGAAAAGACCCAAAGACACCAATTGTATTATGCTGAAAAACCTGAAGATATGCCAACTTATCACGTACACAACATACATTATGCATCTTCCTACTGTTAAGTATGCACTGACAGGCATAAGAACAAAAATTCCTAGAAATAAATGGAATTTAACATCCCAACTAAAGGGTAAAGAAAAATAATTACAGTTCCCAAGAGTTGTTTGCATCTAGTGTGTGTCCTGTATACCCTAACCACCCTCCCTTCCCCTCTACTGCTATATTTAAACATGCCTAGATAAACAACTCCCTGGGAACAATATCTTTCTCCCCATGATGGAGTGTATTGACATTTTCATATTAAACCCCTTAAACAAAATGCCTAATGGCCCAGAGGGCATCTCCCCATTTGACATAAATAGCACAAGACTTGTCTCTCCAGTGATCCCTTCCATTTAGCCCCATTTGAGAAGTGAAAGGTTAATGCTGCTTTAAGCATCCTAAGTGGAAGTTTACTACCCACAATTCTGATTCTTTATTTCTTATCATATACACTCATTTAACTAGGGAATCTAACATGTTAACTTCATATAAGCTCTGCCACATTGCCACCTGGCCCAACAAATATGAACAGTCCAATAATTAAAATATTAAATTAACATAGAAGATGTAAGGTCCTCCTGCCTCAGTACTTTCCCACTTCTCTTTATGTAGCTTCCTCTTACTCATTCTTCAGGGAAGCCTGTATGATCTGTGGGCCAGAAGTCCTCTGTTAAGTGCTTTCATGGTAGCCTTTACTTTTCCTTTATAATACCTACTTTAAATATAATTAGTTACTAGATAATTCCTTTAAATGTCTGTTTCCTTGCAAGTCTAAGAAACATGATAGTAAGAGTAAGAATTCTGTAAATATTTGTTGACTTAAAGAAAGAAAGGTAGATACATGTTTGATAGATAGGTAAAACCCCTAAGAGCAATATAAGTATGTCAAAAACTATCGAATAATTCTAGAAAAATCAAGCAAGGTGACTATGGAGATTATTTTCAAGTGAAACTCTAAACTTCTAAATTGTTTTTTTATAAAATTTGTTAAAATCGATTATCATAAATAGCACAGAATTAAAATGTATCCCTTATTTTCTATTTCTCTGGCTCCTTCTCGAAACCCCATGTAATGAACAATAGATACCAAAATTTTCATTGGCTTGCCACCGAGATGAGATTCAAAATAAATTTCTTAGCATGCTTGAAAGGCTCATCAATTTGCTCTCCAACTTCACTTGTACCCTTTCTTTCTCACTGTGCTTCAGCTCCACCTGCCTTTTTACCTCCCCTAATACCCAGGCTCATTCTCACCTACAGGCCTTGATTTGTACTGTTCCTTGAGCCTGGAATGTTATCTTCCCCATGGCTGACTCCTCCTCCTCTTTTAGGTTACTTAGAGTTACTTTTTCAGAGACTTCTTCCTTAAGTATTCCTTTATCTCTTTTTAAATTGTTTCCAGTCTTTATCATAAAATGCAATTAGATATCTATTTAGGTTTAGTTGTTCAATGTCAATACCCCACAGGAATGTTGAGTTCTGTGAGCACAGGGGACCTGATATCTTGTTCACTATTTCATTTCAGTGTCTGGCCCAGGGACTAGGTTGAAAGGCTAACATCAGCTTTCATTATGTGCCAGGAAGCACTCTGTGCAACTTATAAAAAATTCACTTGTGCAATCCTCACCTCACCCTTGTAGGCAGATACTAATACTATAAACTCCATTCTATAGAAGGAAACTGACATTCACTTCAGTGTCTCAAGCAGGTTACCCAAGGTCATAGAACTAGGAAGTGGTTTCTGGGGTTTAAACCCAAGCAGTCAGGGTTCAGAGTTTTTGTAACCCCAAGGACCAACTATTATTAAAAGCTCAAACTTCAAACAAAGATATATAAGCTGATTGTACTTTTTCCACTTGTCTGGCTGATACAATTTTTAAGAAATAAAAACCTCTTTGGAAAAATAAAGGAGGTTCTCAGTTCAGCTCACCAGTGTATTGTGAGAGACACAAAGTTCAAGTTCATTTACACAGTCACCATGGGAAAATTACACCAGCAGCAAGCTAGAGAAATGGAAGGGAAGTAAAACAAGATGCTAAAGTCATTGGCAATGGCTCTCAAATAGGGAGTCCTAGAAGCTCCATATAGGAGATGGGATGAGAACAACCCAACAGATTTTTGAATGAGGGTCAGGTAGAGGATTCAATGTCAGTAGAGAGCAGGTGATGTCACAGTTGTGAAAGTGACTACCTAGACATTAAAAGCTATGTTTTTATGAACTTAAATGCACTAACAGACTTCAAACTGATGTTCTGTATAAATCAGCCAACTGTAAGGACATTCATGGTCATTTTAATATTAGGGGAAAGCAAGGAATAATTCAAATAGTGTAACAGGGATGCTTCCTCTTCTTCCTTTCCACCTGAGATTCTTATCCAATCCTTCAACCTACTCCAAATTAGTATTAATTCACAAGCAAAAGAATAGGAAAATATTTAGTCTTTTTCTAGGCTAGAGGTAAACTGATTTTGTTTTAAAATGAAGTAAAACAACACATTTAATAGAACATACCTTGAGAGATAATACTAGAACACGATACAAACATCTTACAGTAACAAATATTTATCACATACAATGTCCCTGCCACTTCAGTTAGAAACAGAATGACAAAGAGTCTTGTCCTGTCCTGTGAAGTCCAGAGTCCTAAGGAGAAATATTTTCAATATCATGAACATAATTCTAGAAGAAGGAATAGGAGAGCACAATTAAGTCTTCCTGGATGTATGAGGGTTGTCATGTCATAAGGTGGGAAATGATATTCTGGGGAGAGGGAAGAGAAGGTGCAAAGGCACAGAGCTGTAAAGAGCAAGGCTCATGTGGGGAAGTAAAAACAGTTCCCTAAGGCTGAAGAAACAGAATATTAGAGAAATAAATTGAAATCAATCAATCAATCAATAAGAGAATCAACTTGAAAAAGAAGTTAGTGTTAAAGTCTGGACAACGCCCTACTTCAGTTCAGGTCACAATCTTGCAATTTGTGAGCTCGAGCCCCACATCAGTCTCTGTGCTGACGGCCAAGAGCCTGGAGCCTGCTTCAGATTCCGTGTCTCCCTCTCTCTCTCTGCCCCTCCCCCACTTGTGCGCTCTCTTTCTCTCTCTCTCTCAAAAGTAAATAAACATTAAAAAAAGTTGGAGGCTAGAGCCAAACCCTGGTAATCATTATAAGAAACTGGAAGTATATTCTGCAAGTGGTGGGGATTTATTAAAGGATTCTAAATAGAGACTAACCCTCAAATATCATTTAGTCAGCAAGCTTGAGAGTATGAAACTGGGGGCAGCAAGGCCAATGTTATTATTACACTTCAAGCCAGAAATGATTTGGATATGAACTAAAGACAGCAATCGTTGATTCCTTTATTCATTCTTTCAAAAACCTTCATTAAGTGCCTCTTATATGCCAGGCATAGTTCTTGGCCTGGGGATCCAGCAGTGAACAATAAAGAAGGAGAAGAAGAAAAAAAAAAAAACAAAAAACACCTCTGTTGTCATTAAGCTTAAAATACATGATAAATAATTAAACAAACAAATATGTAATATATCAACTGGATATAAGTGCCGTGAAGGAGAAGAAGAATATGGGGTGAAGGTTAAGAAAGTAATAGAAATAAGAGAGTAATTTGAGCACAGAACTGAAATAAGTACAGGAGAAGGCCATAAAGTTCTCTGAGAAGGGTGTCCCAGATCAGGGAAGCAGCAAATACAAAGACATATTCATTGGAATATGCTTTGTTTGTCTGAAAAATGGCAATGAAGTGATGTGGTCAGAGTGAGGTGAGTGAAGGTGGTAGTGAAGGTCAGTGCTTGGAGCAGGAGGGTTGGGGGTGCAGGTCTGTAAGGACTTTCAGATCATGGTAAACTTTGGTTTTCACTCTAAATGGGATAGACAGCCATTGGAAGGCTTGAGCAAATGAGTAAATATATAGTCTATGTATATAATATATAAAACCTGACAAAGGTTCTAAAAAGGACACTCTGGGTGGTAAGCTTAAGACTCTGTCAGGAGCAAAGACAGGATAAATTAAGAAACTGTTTCATTATTAAAGGAGACTAAGCTGGTAGCTGGGCAGATGTGAAAAGTGTTCAGATTCTCCATTTATTTTAAATATGGAGCCAACTGAATTTACTACTGGACTGGATGTCAGGAGTGAGAAAAAGAGAGGAGTGAAGGGGCGGTGGAAATTTAGAGGAAGAAAGATTTTCAGGAATTACTGTGTCTGAATGGCAGGTACATGAGCTTGAACCCTCGAATCCTGACTCGGCCAGTTAGAAGTGGAAGGAAAGAGACAAGTCACACACTTCAGTGAGCCTCAGTTGTTTCATATAGGTGGAAATAACACCTAGATATTTCTGGGTTGTAGTGAAGATCAGAGAGAATATATATAAACTGGATCACTGTGTCTTCCCCACAATAGAAGCTTGACTAGTTGATGCTATTGGTCATGGCTTAAGGAAAAAAAAGTGTCTGGCATGAGAATCAGAGCTTTGGTTTTGGTTATTTGGAGATGGTGAAGCCCTCAGAAAGATGTATAGGTTTTTTTTTAAGTTTATTTATTTGAGAGAGAGAAAGAGAGAGGAAGGAGGAAAAAGAGAGAGGGAGAGAGAGAGAGAGAGAGAGACAGAGAGGATGCCAAGGAGACTCCACGCTGTCAGCATGGACCCAGATGTGGGGTTCGATCTTACAAACTGTGATATCATGACCTGAACAGAAATCAAGAGTCCAAAGCTTAACCAACTGAACCATTCAGGAGACCCAGAGAGATGTATAGTTAAAGGGAATATGTTGAGCAACTAAGCTGGCTGGGGAAATATTGATTTCAGTAAGGAATATAGGAGAGAAGTCTCTTAAAATTTTTTTAAATGTGTATTTATTTTTGAGAGAGAGAGAGAGAGAGAGAGAGAGAGAGAGAGAGAGTGTGAGAACAAGCTGGGGAGGAGCAGAGAGAGGGAGACACAAAATCCGAAGCAGGCTCCAGGCTTTGAGATGTCAGCACAGTGCCTGAGACAGGGCTTGAACGCACAAGCCATGAGATCATGACCTGAGCTGAAGTTGGACACTAAACTGAGTAAGTTACCCAGGTGCCCCAGGGGAAATGTCTTACAGGCGGCTCAAAACATCTGCCTAGAGTTCAAAAGGGAGATCGAGGCAGGAGAAAGAGAGATTTGGAAGTCATCACCATAGGGATAGTAGCAAAGATATTTACAGTTCAATAGCTATGGCACGCTCAGGGAGCTGTACACATGGAATGACTGTGTCTAAGGGGCTAGTGTTGATGAGTGAAGCGGTATTTGAGAAAAATTGTAAAGAACTGAGATCAACATGTATCAGTTTCTTCTTTACAGTTTTGCTCAAATGCCATTCAAGTACCACTCAAATGTCATATATCTGTGTGTGTGTGTGTGTGTGTGTGTGTGTGTGTAAATGCCAGGCAGTGGGTACAAGAGATGGGGAGGGCGTTCCAGGCAGAGGAAGTAGTGCATGAAGCTACAAGGAACAAGAAACAGAAATGCAAAATGGCATCGCTGCTTCAGGAAACTTTAAGTGTCAGTACAAACAAAATGCAAAGTACTGACAGATAAGAAATTATTAACATATTAATAATAACAGTTGACAAAACCCAGAATAATTTTTTCCATCAAGTGGCAAGGTGGATTTTACCCTACAGTTTGTGAGATACTATCATAGAGAAGCACCTGATTTGGTTTATACTGAAACAATCACATTGAGAAATTATTACTGACCCCAGAGAAATAAAAAGGATTATAAGAGAATACTATGAACTGTATGCCAACAAATCAGATAACTTAGATGAAATGGAAAAGTTCCTAGAAACACATAAATAACGAAAACTGACTCAAAAAGAAATAGAGTAACTCCAGAGACCAATAATAAATAAAGAGATTGTATCAAATAAAAAACCTCCCAGGGCGCCTGGGTGGCTCAGTCAGTTAAGCGTCCGACTTCGGCGCGGGTCATGATCTCACAGTTCGTGAGTTCGAGCCCTGCATCGGGCTCTGTACTGACAGCTCAGAGCCTGGAGCCTGCTTCAGATTCTGTGTCTCCTCCTCTCTCTGCCCCTCCCCTGCTCATGCTCTGTCTCTCTCTGTCTCTCAATTATAAATAAGCGTTAAAAAAATTTTTTTAAATAATAAAAAAAAAAACCTCCCAACAAAGGAAAGTCTGGAATCAGATAGTTTCATGGATAAGTTGCACCAAACATTTAAAGACTTAACACTAATCCCTTCAAACTCTCCCAAAAATAGAAGTGGACAGAACACTTTCTAATTCATTCTGTGATGCCAGCATTAACTTAATACCAAAGCTAGAAATCGATATCACAAGAAAAGAAAACTAAAAGCCAATATCCCTTTTGAATATAGATGTAAAAATCCTCAAACGAATGAAAAACAAAAATTCCAACAAGCCAAATTCAAAAGTATATTAAAAGGATTGCCAACAAAAAAAAAAGAAAGAAAGAAAAGAATAAAGAAAAAAAAAAAAAGGCAGGGCATGGATGGCTCAGTCGGTTAAGCATCTGATTTCAGCTCAGGTCATGATCTCATGATTTGAGCTCAACACCAGCATGGAGCCTGCTTGGGATTCTCTCTTTCCCTCTCTCTCTCTGTCCCTACTCTGCTCGTGAGCTCTCTCTCTTTTTTGTCTCTCAAAAACAAAAAAACAAAAAGCAAAAAACAGAAACAAAAAGACAAAAAGCAAAAAAACAAAAACATCACAAGTCATGACCAAATGGGATTTATTCAGACTGCAATGGTAGTTTCACATAAAATCAAACAATGTAATAAACCATGTTAATAAACAAAAGACTAAAAAATGATCATCTCAACTGATGAAGGAAAGCCAGTGACAAAATCCAACAACCTGTATTGATAAAAATACTTAGAAAACTAGGATAAGGTTGCTTCCTCAACATAATAAAGGGCATTTATGAAAAACTCATAGCTAACATCATATGGAAAGGTGAAAAACTGCAAAATAATGCAAAAGAATAGACCCCTACTTCACACCATATACAAAAAAATTAACTTAAAACAGATCAAAGACCTAACTGTAAGAGCTAAAACTATCACACTCTTACAAAAAAAAAACATGACAGTAAATCTTCATGGCCCTGAAATTGGCAATTCTTATATCTGACAACAACACCATGCTGAGAAAAAGAAAAAAAAAAAAAAACACATAAATTGGATTTCAACAATTAAAAGTCATGAATCAAAGGTATTATTACTAAGTGAAAAGATAACTTAGAAGATACTTGTATATCATATATCTGATAAGAGCCTAGTATCTAGAATATACAAAGAACTCTTATACTCAACAACAAAAAGACAAAATTTTAAAATGGGAAGAGGACTTGAACAGACATTTCTCCAGAGAAAATACAAATTCCAACAAACAAGCATATAGAAAGGTGCTCAGTATTGTTAATCCTTTTGGAAATTTAAATCCAAACCACAATAAGATATCACTTCATATGCCCCATGGTGACTATAATTTTACAAAACAGAAAATAATAAGCATTGACAAAGATGTGGAAAAAATTGGTATTCTTGTGCATTGCTGGTGGGAATATAAAAATGGTGCAGTTTCCATGAAAAACAGTATAGCAGTTCCCCAAAAAGTCAAATATAGAATCACCATATGACACAGTAATTCTACTCCTAGGTATATACCCAAAATAATTTGGTTTTAAGACAGAGAGACAGGGGCGCCTGGGTGGCTCAGTCGGTTAAGCGTCCGACTTCGGCTCAGGTCATGATCTCGCGGTTCGTGAGTTCAAGCCCTGCGTCAGGCTCTGTGCTGATGGCTCAGAGCCTGGAGCCTGTTTCAGATTCTGTGTCTCCCTCTCTCTCTGACCCTCCCCCGTTCATGCTCTGTCTCTCTCTGTCTCAAAAATAAATAAACGTTAAAAAAAATTTAAAAAAAGACAGAGAGACAGAGAGAGAGAAACAGAGAGACAGAGAGACAGAGACAGAGAGAAAATGCATATGAGTGAGTGGGGGAGGGGCAAAGGGAGAGGGGAAGAGAGACTCTTAAGCAGGCTCCACTCCCAGCACAGAGTCCAATGTAGGGCTTGATCTCAGAATGGTGAGTTCATGACCTGAGCCGAAATCAAGAGTAAGATGCTCAACTGACTGAGACACCCAAGTGCCCCCAGCACTGCAAAGAATTCAAAACAGGTACTTAAATACTTTTATGCACATGTTCCTCACAGAGCAATACACAATAGCCAAAAGGCAGAAACAACGTAATGTTCATCAGTGATGGAGAGATAAACAAACTGTGGTATACACAATGGAATATCATTCGGCCATAAAAAGGAATGATGTACAGATACATGCTACAATGTAGATGAACCTTGAAAACATTACGCTAAGTAAAAGAAGCCAGTCACAAAGGTCACACATGGTATGATTCATTTACATGAAATATCCAGAATAGGTAAATCTGTAGAAATTAAAGGAGACTGGTAGCTGTCAGGGTCTGGAGAGAGAGGGGATTAACTGCTGAATGGGTATGGAGTTTTATTTTGGGACATTAATGTTTTAGAAGGAGATAGAGGTGATGGTTGCATAACATTGTTAATGCACCCAATGACAATGGATTGTTCACTTTAAAATGGTTGATTTTACATTCTGTGAATTTCGTTTCAATTAAAAAAAAAAACAAAAACATTACCCTGGCAGGGTAAAGAACGCACACATTGGAGATTGAATGTAATAAAACACAGGGAGGAGCCAGGCTGTGCACTGCTAGTGGGAAAAGAAACTGAGAGGAAGTAATAGATTTGAGAGTTATTCAGGAAAGAGGAAGATTGGGAATGAGAGAGAAAGGATGACTTCTATTCAGAATGAGTGGGTTAAGAGGGTAAGATTTTGGAACAAAGACAGCCAGTCCTTTACAAAGCAGCATGCATTTCAAGGAGGTCTGGGAGGCAGTAAACTTGGATCTTAGTCAATGGACTAGTTTGGGCCACAGATAATGATCAGAGAGTTTTGAAAATATGATAGAAGTAGATGGAATAGAAGGAAAAAAATCATGTTTGTAACATTATAGTTTTTAAAAAAAAATGACATCATGGTCCAGTTTAACTTAGAAAGTACTCAACAAAAATATCTAGCATAAATGAAAGTTGAAATGAATGTGATGATAGGCAGATGTCTGTACACAGTCAATATTTAATTTCTATCTCCCATCAGTTATTTGTGCAGTTGTACAATTAAGTAATCTAAAGAGGTTGTGCCTATATGGAAATGTTTCCAGTAAAAGCACTGACTTACTAAGCCAACTGAAATTATTAAGCAGGAGCTGTACCTCCAGTTCAGGATCGAGTTCTACATGTGCACATTTCTTTCTCTACGATACTTCTTGCCTTAAAGAAGTTCACTGTTCATAAAGGTACTTTTATGAGTAAGCCCACTGGGAGTACATTGTTGCCTTAACCTTACCACCAAAGTTTCATGGAAGGACAAGGAAAACATCTTGTGTTTGTGAGCTTCCTTTCATGTGGACTGCTTACCCTACACTTATCCGTTGGGATATGCCAATGGGACTAAGTACTCGAGTTTCCCTCCACATTTAAAGAGCATTCTGTACTGTGCAATTTTACACAGTACAACTTTAATGTTTCTTCTTACATTGAGCTACATTAATACTCTTTTTGCTATTTTTGTATAAGAAACAAGCATCCAAGTGTTTTCCCTAAAGCCTGTGTCATCTTCTATCAACTGTCAATCTTACACAGAATGGTGACACTGTTCATTGAAAAACCATTTTTTTCCTAGATTAACATTCAGATTCATTTTATTGAGTGTGGTAGTATTTTTCCTTTCATAAATACTGTAAACAACTAAGTTGATAATTTTCAATTCAAATGTCATACACAGAAAATCTAAACAATTAGCAACATTATTTAAACAAAGGAGTTCATTCATGTTTTAGAAACTCATTGTTTGGCTGTAGCAAAATCAGTAATATCTATGGCCTGGTAAATCTCTGGTTTAACTGCCACTAACCTGTCAAAGATTTGGGCAGACATATGAAAGCTGCCTGGAATCATCATGAGTTTATACCTTGAACAAACAACTCAATTGCATTAAAACTTTGAGTGCAAATGTGCCTTAAAGAAAATCGGTTAATCTGCTGCTAGTAAACTAGGATGAACAAAATTATGACAAAGTGGTTATATGGATTACATCAAAAGATGCAGGCAGCACAAGGCATTAACAGAAAGACCAGCACTGCAAAACAACACACACCCATCCATACACACCCAGGTGCACAGATGCCTTACTCACACACATGCACACAACACACACATCTGTCACTGGAGGACACTGACGGAAGAAAAGAGAAACCAAACTCACATCACACTGAAAAGGCTTTTCTCCGGTGTGCGTTCTCTTGTGTTCATCCAGGCCTCGCTTCTGGCTGAAGGCTTTGCTGCAGTCTGAGCACTTGTAAGGTTTCTCCTGCAGTCAGCGACAAGAGATCGCCATGAATTTAAGGGAACATAAAGCCCTCCTTATAAAGGTGCATGTGGTGTGTGTGTCGGGGGGTATTTTATCTAGTTTCGTCGGGTGCTGCAGCAAATCCATGGGGTTCCAGAAGTTATTTTCAGGGGAAACAGCACTACTCGACATCTGCTGGACAAACTGAACTACTAGCTCATGGCAGTTCACAGCCCCAACATTAGACTGCACCACTTTTCTTTAGGAAGCAAGGTTCTGAATGATTGCCATGATCTAACTACTCAAAGAAGTGAACTCTTAAGTTTTCTTTTGGTCTTTGGGGTCACAAAAATTTACTGAGATATTCGAGACCCTTGATCTAGATGGTGCAACTTGTTTACTATCTTGGAGGAATTCCTGGGAATGAAAACTTCAGAACAAAATTTTCATCAGATTTTGGGGTAAGTTTAAAAAGCTACAGCTCAACTGTGGTTTAAGTATTTTCATTTTTATTGCCCAATCTTTCTTCTTACGTAGGATGTTCTTTTGTAACATCTAAATTATGTTTTTAAATGAGGTATTTTTTAATTGTTTGTCATAGGCTCTTAAGGAAAAAAAATGTCTTCACAGGAGAAGAAAAAGTGTTCACATTCCTCAGCCATCTTTGATACCAAGAATTTGTATCACCAGCCTTTTTGCTTAGAAAATAGATTAACATTGTTCCATTAAAACAGCCAGTCATTACCAAGCAGTGCATAAATAAAAAGATTTGAGGGAAAAAAGTAAGATTTCTTTAAAGTAAACTTGCAATGAGATTTTTTTCAAATACATCTTCAAAAATGTTATAAAGTTTTTAAAATTGAGGTAGTGTGTGTGTGTGTGTGTGTGTGTGTGTTCGTATTTAATTTCATGTTATGTAGACAAGCTCCATACACATTTTCTCCTTAGTATTTAAAAGAATATTATAAAAATTGTCAGGCCTAAAAAAATGGTATGTAAAGAATGAAACAGATATGTGTGTGTCCACTGGCTACGTCTTACAAAATCAAACATTACTAGTGCAGGTGTCCCTCTCAACTCCCTCCCCCAACCCCTCCACTCCCTAACTGCAGCACCTGCCCACTTCCTAAGAGGTGACCACAGTGCTGGATGGTGAACTTATCAGTCCTTTGCTTTTCTCTGTTTTTACTGCACGAGTATGGAAGGATCTCTAAACAAGACTTAGCATTATTCTGCTTTCTAAACTTATTTAAATAGCATCACACTGTATATAAACTTTGTGAGTTCTTTTGAAAGTTACTTAGTTTTGCTCAACATAATCTTTATGGGCGTCTGGTCCTCAATTTTATTTTGTGAACATATGTAGTTCCTACTCATTCATTTTTAGTGTCATATAGTATTACACTCAATGGCTACACCACAATTTGCTTATATACATCATCTAGTGATGGGCAGTTCATTTTTTACCAATTTTTCACTCTTACTTTGCTCTGAACTTTTTTGTATGTGTATACTTGAATGCAGAGAAAGTGTAATTCCCTGTGGTGTGTGTATCTAGAAGTGGGTTGCACCTTCAACTGTTTTAGGAATGTCCAAAGTCTACAAAGTGGATAAACCATTTTACACTCCAAAATGCAGTATAAATGTATCAAATCAGTATGTTGTACCCTTTAAACTTATATAATGTGATAGGTCAATTATACCTTAGTTTAAAAGAAGGAGGCAAAAAATAATATAGTATTAGTGTTTGCTTGGTATATCCATTTTTTTACTTTCAAACAGTCTATATCCTTAGATATGAGGAATGTCTCCATAAATAGCATCCAACTGGATTTTTTTTCAAACCATACTTGTATCACTTTTGTTAAGATAACAAGTTTTGCTTCTTAATCTTCATTAATATGTATTATCATTTATTATTATAATTACTATTATAATATATAATTAATGTATCTATATATTAATATTTGTTATTAATCATGTATTTGAATATATTTCTTTGTTTTAAATATATCTGAATATATTTCTAACATTTTATTTTGTGCATTGATTTTATCTTGCTTGTTTTCAAAGTTCTTTTCCCCCTATAATTTCTTGTATGTTTTGGATTGATAATTTTTCCCCTGTATTATCATAGAAGTTATGAACACTATTTCTATCCTCTTAGTGGTTATCCTTAACAGTTCTACCATGTACACTGAACACAGCTTAAAGATTATCTATGTTTTCCCTTCTACTGAATAACAAGTCCTGTAGAATGCTCCTGTCTTAGAGGTTATGTGTAACAGTGTTTTATTTGTATCTTTATTTTTAATGCCCAATATGGAATCCTTATTACTTTACACAATCAGTATGGTTTAGTTTCACACATGCTTAAAAATTTCTTTACTTTTCATGCTTTCTTGCCTATCTGACCTTCACAGGATCTGATGATGGTAAACTCCATTTTTATTTGATTGAAAATGACTTTATTTCTTATTTGTTATTGAAAGTCAACAAATCCCAACTATATGTATAACAGACCCTATTTCTCATGTCTCTTAACCTCCCTTTACCATTTCTATTGTTTTGTATTGTACTGTATGCAAGTTCTTTAGAATCAGTTGATCAATTATCATCAGGTATGAATAAATTGTTAATAAATCATTTTATTTTTAATTTGTATTGTATTTTAATTTTTTTTAAGTTTTTATTTGGTTCTTTTCAATTATGCTTAATTGTGGATAAAATCTTTTTTACTCATGTTCTTATGTGTATTTAAAAAAATATTCTAGGCATTTATATAATTTACTTCATCTGATAAATCATTATCTTAAGCTTTTTGGATATCTAATTCTGCTATTTGTGGTTTCTCCTGTCTCCTGTTCATGGCTCTTGTTTCCTTGGGTGTTTCTGGAATTTGGAATCATAGGCTCATGTTTGGTGGTCTTTATCTGTTAAAATGCTGTGACCCCTAAGTTGAGGGTAAGTCCCTTCAGACAGCATTGTGTTTGCTTCTGCCAGGCATTCTGGGATGCTATCAATCAAAGACCATTTTAAGTTTATTTCTTGCCTTAGGGTTTTCTGGTCAGGGAAGTATTTTAAGTCTGAACTCTAAACACACTTGAGGCAAAAACTGTGGTTATAAACTCTAAGGAGAACTCTTTTCTCTAGCCAGCAATTACTGAGACAGTTAAATGTCCCAAGCACCTCTGTTTGCCAAAGGTAGATGATTTCCAGTCCCTGACTTCATTTTGAGTGTGGTTTTTCTAGGGTCTCAGCACTGTGGTGGGATGTGGTTCCATCTTGCCCCTATAATCTAAGCCCAGAACTTGCCTCCCTTTCCATCACCATTCAAAACCAAAGCTCGAATTTACAGATACTGACAAACACCTTGTAAGGTGCTACATTCTCAATGTGACCATTCTGGCACTCAGCTTCAGTTTTGTTTGTTGGATTCTGGGGATTACTGTTACCTTTTTCTTTTTTAAGTTCAGATATTTGCTATTTGCTTTACTATATCCAGCATGGATAGAGTTTTGTATAAGGTCTCTGTGTTTTATTTTTTATTTTTTAAGTTTTATTTATTTATTTTGAGAGAGAGAGAGAGAGAGAGAGCATGTGTCTGTGTGAGCAGAGGAGGGGCAGAAAGAGGGAGAGAGAGGGAATCCCAAGCAGGCTCTTCACTGTCAGCGCAGAGCTCGATGCGGGGCTCAAACCCACAAACTGTGAGATCATGACCTGGGCCAAAACCAAGAGCCAGACACTTAACCGACTGAACCACAAAGCCCCCCAACTTTCTTAAAGTTTTATTTATTTATTTGGGGGGGGGGGGACTCTGTATTTTAAATGACTGTTCAAAGTTAACAGAAAAAAATGCATTTTCTTGGCAGTCCAAAAAATATGATATTTTTTTCATTTAGTCTAGATCAACACAATCTCTTTTCACATATTGCATAACCTTTGGTGCCTATTATTTCTTCAAATATTGACCAGTTTAAAAAAAAACACACAACTTGAAAATGTAGTTGTTATGTTTATAGCAGCACTCTCAACAATAGCCAAATTATGGAAAGAGCCTAAATGTCCATCAACTGATGAATGGATAAAGAAATTGTGGTTTATATACACAATGGAATACTACGTGGCAATGAGAAAAAATGAAATATGGCCTTTTGTAGCAACGTGGATGGAACTGGAGAGTGTGATGCTAAGTGAAATAAGCCATACAGAGAAAGACAGATACCATATGGTTTCACTCTTATGTGGATCCTGAGAAACGTTAACAGAAACCCATGGGGGAGGGGAAGGAAAAAAAAAAAAGAGGTTAGAGTGGGAGAGAGCCAAAGCATATGAGACTGTTAAAAACTGAGAACAAACTAAGGGTTGATGGGGGGTGGGAGGGAGGGTAGGGTGGGTGATGGGTATTGAGGAGGGCACCTTTTGGGATGAGCACTGGGTGTTGTATGGAAACCAATTTGACAGTAAATTTCATATATTAAAAAAAAAATAAATAAATAAATAAATAAATAAACATTAAAAAAATAAAATAAAATAAAATAAAATAAAAAGAAAATGTAGTTGTTAAGTATTTAAATTAGAAATTTCTTAGGGTTGCTGGGACTTTTATTATATCTAAATGTTTTACTTACCTAATATTTTAAAAACATATAAGGAGATACCCATATGATGTATATGAGAAGAAAAACAGGAAAGCTTTTCGCTCTACAATTTATCTAGAAAACAAGATCTTATGAAGAAGTGAGAGGCACATCACTGCAGCGGCTGCAACGACAGGCGAGTGTCTGGCAGAGAACAACCCAAGACCAATTATCTGGATGACGTCCTAAGAAGGTAATAGGAGGTTTCCAGGAAGAAAAGCCGTGAAAAACAATATCTCAGCATCATTGATTAAGAACATCCTTCTCACTCATTCCCAAATTTCCTCTCAGGAAGTACTTAACTGTCTAGGTGAGTACCCTGCAGTGCCCCACAGATACTGAGAAAGGTTCTGAGCCAGTGTATGGAGATTCTAGTGAAGCGCTCTTGCGGTTATCATGAGAGTTTTCAAAAAACCCAAATGTGTATTATGCATTGCCTTGCAGTGAATAAATAATGTTTTACACACACACATATATCCACCCACTCATATACTGGCATTTTTCAATGGTTTATTAACACTATTGGTGATTATTTTAATACGCTTTATTTACAAATGTCACAGAAATTATATTACCTTCACCTATGTGTTTTCTCCCATAAAAGACGCTGAAAGTACAATAACTATCACGTATTTCTGTGTGTGTGTTGGCAGGAAAGCTGGGGCTGAAACTTATAATGTTAGAGAGCTTCCTCCAATTCAAACAATTTGAGAATTACAGTTGGAGGAGGGACCCATTTAATGAAGCAGTTCTGCATCTGCCTGACTCCCGCTTTTCTACCAAGAACCGTTTGAAGCTAAGGATTCCCCGGGGTTTTGTCCTAAGATTATTAGCTCACAAAGGCTCTACAATTACACTTCAATGTCGGTCTAGAAAGAAAGGTTCTCCAAGTCCTTAGGCCACAGCAAAGTATAATAATAAGAAGCCCTGTTTGCCCTTCATATGTCTGTCCATTTCTTCTATCCCTGTATCTTAAACAATATCCAATTTTCCTGAAGATGTTGCAGGGAGGGATATAATTCCTGACAGATTTGGTCAAAACGTCTTACAGGGCTCCTTGGAAAGACTTTAATGCCCACCCTTGAAAAGATCCCACTCTACAGTGAATGGTTCCAAAGTGTTAGGAAATTCCTGCTCCAGTAAACAGCTTTTATACCAGAGGCATTGCCAGAAGGTCAGAGATCACTCACCTCAGATTTAAGAAAACCAAATGAACTGAAACAGAAAGAAAAAAGTGCATTTTCTTTTTCAGAAAAAAAAAATTCCTTTTCCCCCTTTCTTACTAATTTCTTCCCAACTAATCCTAATCAGTCACATGAAAGAAATACTACCCCTCACATGGTAACCATAGTTGGGCACAGAGAGTAAGCTGAGTGGTACAAAGATACCTATACCTGTTCCCCCTCTCTTTTTCTCTGAAAACCATGAAGAAAATCATATAGCCTCTAGAGCTTTCCTAAGTATGCCTAGTCCTAAGTTCCCAGTCCAGAAGAATCCATGCTTGGAAGTAAGAGAACTTCAATTTCTAATTGCAGCTGCCTGCCCTTACCATAGCTTCTTTGAGGATGACAATAGTTAGGTAATTACATAGTGACTGACACAGCAAGAGACCATGTGACACAGAAAACTTAGGGAATCTCTGAGTTATTGTCAGGTTAGGCAGCAGAGCTGGGGCTGAACTTTCTGCTACATCCCCAAGTATACACTGGAAAGCAACCTGCAGGCTGGTGTGGCTGAACGGTTCAAGCTAGTTTGGATGCCACTGGGCTTCCAAAGGTCGCAACACTCCTCCCCGACAAAGAACTCATATACTATCACCACTTAACATTAATCATATCATAGCTCCATTACTTCTCTTCCTCTATCTTTTCCTCCATTTCAAAATCTTTAATATGGGCACAAAATCGGATTCAGTAAAGTATTACAGAAATTGTAACACTGTTTCAGAGTGGAATATGTAGTATAAATTACACATTTGAAGTCATTAGCTGGGTTTAACTGAAGACAGAATGATTAGGCCCTTGATTAGTTCTGTTTCTCAATGATTACACAGTTTAACTGACAAATTGCTTGTCCTTTGTCATCGTAACTGGGGAATCGTTACTAAATGGAGGCAATCTATTTGTCAGTTAAACTGTGTAATCTGTCAAAAGTAGAATTAATCAGTAGTCTAATCAGTCCACCTTAATCAAACAGCATTTGGCAGAATTCATTCAGAAGGTAGGATTTATAGAGTTCTACACCCTGCACCTTGTTATGTAGCTAATAAAAAGTCCTATTTTTGTGCTGTTAATGCCTATCTATCTATCTATCTATCTACCTATCTATCTATCTAAAACTTCAGAAGTTGTATTTTTTTTCCAACAAGAACTGAGTTAAAAAATTTAAAAATCATTTTAGAAACAAAGTCACATTTAAAAAAAATCTTGGAGGTATCTCCAAATTTCTCTAAATAGAAATTTGTTGGAGGTTTCCTCTTAGTTTAGCCAAGGATTGCTTGCCAGGAGGTAAAGAGTCATGCCCTCCACTACACAGACTAGCAAAGACAAGGATGGATGGTGGGCAGATTACCTGCATGCCACAGGTACACATTCTGAATATTACCCATGGTTGTTTTTATGTCAGGCCCAATCAAAGAGAAATAGAAAATATAGCAAATGAGCTTTTTCCTTTGTAGTCAGAGGCCAAGGTATATGGTATAAGGAAGTCATAGAATGATGGTTCATAAATGTCTCTCATGACAGTGGTAGCCTGACTCCAATAAAATTGAGTAAGTAAAAATGAGTAAGCAATTAAAAGAAAACAGGCAGACTAGTGAGGATGGTGAGGAGTATCAGAGCCAATAGTATTGTGAACATATATAAACACAGTTGCCTTATGACAGGGTTCAACCTATAAGCAAAAAAACATCTGCTCCTTGGTTGTTATACAGTGTGTGAAGACACTTGATGGACAAACCTTTCCTCTACTTGTCTTGCTCAAAGCTGTAACAAGGCCAGAGTGTCTGTGCTGTTAATGAAATAACTTCCATGTGAGCAACTTGGACACCAAATACAATCTGAGAGAAGAAACTCACTGAAGAGGAATCAGATGTGGAAATAAGTCTCGTTCTCTCTCTCTCTCTCTCTCTCTCTCTCTCACACACACACACACACACACGAAGTGTGTTAGGATATAAAAGTTATCTTTTGTTCCAAATGAATTTCACTGGATTATTTTTTCTAGAGTAGATATTTCTAGCTATTAATATTTATCCTATTAAATTTCAGAGGGGCACCTGGGTGGCTCAGTCGGTTAAGCGCCGACTTCAGCTCAGGTCACGATCTCACGGTCTGTGAGTTCGAGCCCTGCATCGGGCTCTGGGCTGATGGCTCAGAGCCTGGAGCCTGCTTCCGGTTCTGTGTCTCCCTCTCTCTCTGCCCCTCCCCCGTTCATGCTCTGTCTCTCTCTGTCTCAAAAATAAATAAACGTTAAAAAAAAAAATAAAGTTCAGAAAAATGACTTTTGTCAGATGATAATTTCCTATTTCTAAGTTTAAAAGAAAATCCTAAAAACCTCACGAAACAGAGATTCGATGTGAATTTCTTAAATACGAAATTTCTAAATAAACAGAAATTTTGTACATTTCTAGTTTCCCATTTTCTGTTACTGCAGCAGTGGTTGACTTTCTACTCTGGCAGAGATGAAATGGGCAACTTGTGGCTAAATATAAAAGCATCATATATTTTTTTATGTTTATTTTTGAGAGAGCAAGAGAGATGGAGGCAGAGTGTGAGTGGAGGAGGGGCAGAGAGAGAGGGAGACACAGAATCTGAAGCAGGCTCCAGGCTCTGAGCTGTCAGCACAGAGCCAGACGCGGGGCTCGAACTCATGAACTGAGAGATCATGACCTGAGCCGAAGTCGGATGCTTAACTGACTAAGCTGCTCAGGTACCCCCAAATCATCTTATTTTTAAAGCATTTGGGACAAAGTCATTTAACCCTTAGACTTTTCCATCTGCAAAATGTCTCACTAATCTCCAAAGCAGAATGTGGAGCTTCTTGTGTAAGGAAAGATCACATACAAACAGCCTTGAACTCTTGCCAGGCTGCACCCTGATAAGACCCATTTGCCAGACCTTCCTGAGACAAGGCACAGGGGGCCTAAACCATCCACTGTGGTCTGGCGCAAGGTTTCTCAACCTCAGTATCATTGATATTTAGGGCCAGATAATGCTTTGTTTTAGGAAGCTGTCCTGTGTACCCACTAGATGTCAGTAGCACATACTTCTCCCCTCCAAGTTTATTCCCAAATTGTAATGACTCAAAATATCTCCAGACATTGTCAAACATCCCCTGGGGGTCAAAATCACAGAATTACCATACAGAAAAGTACTTTCCGAACTATCCGCTGTCAAAGACTGTGTTTTTCCCAGTGTGTTGCTGACCACTGCTTTTGTGAAACAGGTTGAAGTTTGAAATTACTTAGATGCACAGCAATGTCAAAAAGCTGCAAAAGTCCTAAGTACTTCGTCACAATTTCTGTACCTATGTCATCACAGACCAGAAACAAAGTGGGCTGGTACTGGTCTTCAAGCCACACTTTGAATAGCACTGGTATAGAATAAAAATATCTTTGATTACAAATGCCCATGATTTAGTTGTATCATCATTTAAGTGAACAAGTTATGTAATACATCTTACATAAAGCATAACTACCAACAGAATTACATGCAAACCTTGAATTAAATATCCTTTTAATATTACATATAAAAATTCCAAATTTTTATGGTTAGGGTAGCAGAAAGGTTATAAATGGAAAAAAATGCATATTTGTTGAAACTGGGTGGGGTTACATGGAGATTTCATTACCCTATTCTCTTTGCTTCTGTGGGCTTAAATTTTTCCTTATAAAAAGTTAAAGGATTTTTTAAAAAATTGTTTTCATTTTATTCTAAAACTTAAAACATCATTCTCCTTCTGCTTCAAGGATCTTGGCCTTGTTTTAGGGAAACCGTTTCTGGTATCGCAAAGGTGGATCCTGTAAACATTAAGTCCTCTCAGAAGTCAGAAATGCCTGCTCAGAGACGACCTGGTGCTAACACTGACTGGTCCCACCGCCAGCCACACAAACTCAGCCTGGTGAGTAGATTCCCCACACTCAGCCTCTTCCCCCCCAGCCCAGCATGCTCAGGTTGTTCACTCAGATGTGTGCTCAGAGCAGGGGGTCTCTTGTGCTCTCGTATATAATAGGGTCGTTTGTCTGATTGGGTCAACATCATACGTCACGTGGCATTTCACATGCTAGATCCTCTGAGAATAAATGAGAGCTCCAGGCCGCATCCTGCAGTGGCCCTGACACTGACCAGAGGTCAGGCTTGACGTGTGCCCTTCAGGGTGGCAGAAACTATGAAGCTCATGCTGATATTTCCAGATTTTTCCACTGTCCTAGGAGCCAGCTAATTCTCTCAGTAAGACTGGCTCTGTGACCAAAAGATGAGTACCCAGTTCTATAAAACATCTGGTTGGCAACAGAGTTGCAGGTAGAATTTAGAGAAGGCTTCGCGAGTGTGGCGCCACGGGCTGCTGTTACACACAGCTGAGGGTACAGATCTACGGCCCACAGTGCGGCATGCCATATATCTAACAGCTCCTCTTAATGGCCCTGTTTCTGAACACGCATGTGCCACCAACTGAACACGCAGCTGCACACAATCAAAATGCACCGAGTTTCCCTCTAACGAGCAGCCTTGCCTAGAAAACTTCTTTTACAGATGTTTATAGCTTTTGTGGCTTTTTATTCACCATCTTATTTTTATAGCTGGTGTGATCTTTCAACATATGACAAAACATACCCATGGCCTAGTAAACAATGCACCTAAAAATTATAACTCTTAGGGAAGCTTACAGAAAGCTAGGAGAATATTTAAAGCAGGTTTCTACATAACACATCCGTAATTGGTTTTGCATTGTGGCTAATGGAAAACACACATTCTAAAAACTAGGCAAATGAATTGCACAATTCACATATAGAAAACTAAAAATAAGCGCAGTAAACAGAATATAATTCTTATATTAAACTGTTGTATACAAACTTTAAATAGAAACAAGAAGGCACTCCGTCCCTTTTTAATCTACTCTTGAAGCCCAAAGAATGATGTGTGTAAATGAAATGGCTAGAATAAAGTCTGGTCACTTGCAGAGAGGGGATAGAAGAGGTTTTCTGGCATAAAGCAAGCAAAGAATTATCCAAACCAGCTCAAAAACCTTGTTTCCCTGGGGCTATATAGGTGACTGGGACTGGGACTCATCTGGAATGGTGAGGCAAACTGACCCGACTACACTTTTCCCTTATATTCTCCCAGTCTCTAACCTATGGATTGCATTCCTGCCTGCAATGAATCACCGAGGGAATCTTTTTTTAAAAATATCAATGCCTGGGCTCCATTCTAAGAGAGGCTGATTTAGTTGGCCTGGATGTGGCCAGGCACTGGCATTTTTTAAAGCTCGCAAGGTGCTTCTAATGTGCAACCCAGAAGTGAGAACTTCTAACCTGGTCTATCATCTTCTCGAGTAATAACTGTACTACTACTAATAAATATAACAACAGCAACAATAACTTTTTTTTTGAGAGAGAGAGTGAGAGAGAGAGCGTGAGTGGGGGACATGGGCAGAGGAAGAGAGAGAGACTCTCAAGCAGGCTCCATTCTCAGTGGGGAGCCCAAGGTAGGGCTGGATCCCACGACCCTAGGATCATGACCTTTGCCAAAACCAAGAGTCACACACTCAACCAACTAAGCCACTCAGGTGCCACATAACTTCTATTTCTCCTCTTCTTCCTATGATTCTCTCCTACCAAGGCACTATTACGCGTGTTAACAGAATGTCTAGTTCATGTTGCTGGTAAAGTGCTAGAAACTTTTAAGGATTTTTTTTTTCCATTTCATTGTTAATTTGGAATGGTTATTCTCTCTTGCAGGTGAAGCTGTATTCGTTTTAAAATATGACCAAGGTTACATCATCGGGTAGAGAGGACACAACTCAAAATACGGCACCCTTACTTCACAGCCAGTGTCTGTAGTGACCTTGTGTTGTGGCTTCCTAACCGCCCGAACCCCTTCCACCTGGTCAAACAGAGTGGAAGAGGAGACTACCTGGTCCAGCCAAGAGACAGACTGTTGATCAGGCTAAGCTGCCTTTACACGGAATCACCTGGCAGCTTCAAAAAATGCTGATGCCTGTGACCCAACCCCCAGAGAGTGTGATTTCATTGCTCTGGGGTGAGGCCTGAGATTTGGCATTTTTAAAAGACTGTAGGTGATTCTAACATGGACACACATTTGAGAACCACTGGGCTAAGCCAATCATGGCAATTCCACTTCCTTTTCAGTGATGGGCTTAGACTTCACATGTCACATGACTGTGGTTATTAAGCAGAGTAAGGTCTGTGGGGAATTCTGAGAAAGGCTTTTCCTGACTGTCAAGGCTGACACGTACAGAGGTGAGGCCTGGGTTGTTGCAGGCAGCATGTGAGGAGTTGTGGTAGCATGTGAGGAGTTGACCGAGGAAAGCAAGAGAGATGAGAGGAACCACTCAGAGGAGCCACTGAAGATCTTGTGGAGCCATTGCATTGACCAACCAGGAGACATCCCTACCTCTGAATTCTTGTTATGTGACTTAATGAATATCTTTATCATTTAAGGTCCTTTCAGTGGGGCTTCTGATTACTAAGGAATGGAAGTATTCTACTGTCTTTACCTTCCCAATCATCACACCATATTCCACCGACCCTATGCTAGTGACAGAGAATACTTCTAGCAGATTGAAGCATAATGCTACAACAATAAGTCAAAAACTCAAAGTCAGTGGCTGGCTATTAAAAATGACAAGGTACATAACATCCCAGTCTAAGAGCCTCAGCTCTAAAAATGGAGTGAGTGTTCTTTTGGACAGCAGCATTTTTCTTATACATATGAAGAAAGTTAGAAAGGAGCTGAAAATAGGGGCGCCTGGGTGGTTCAGTCGGTTAAGCGTCTGACTTCAGCTCAGGTCATGATCTCATGGGTTCGAGTCCCACCTCAGGGTCTGTGCTGACAGCTCAGAGCCTGCAGCCTGCTTCAGATTCTGTGTCTCCCTCTCTGTCTGCCCCTCCCCCACTCATGCTCTGTCTCTGTCTCTCTCAAAAATAAACATTAAAAAATTTTTTTTAAATAAAAGAAAGGAGCTGAAAATATATTTGCTGATAAGAATCCTGAGAACAATGTGAGAGTCGTGCATTGTAAAGAATGTTCTTTGTAATCCTTGAAAGAAAAGGAATGCTGGTTAAGTGAAAGTGCATTATTATTTATATTATCAAAAGGGAAACTACTTCTTTGCCTGCATAATGACAAATTGTTTTGATTTTTTTCCTCAAAAATCTTACAAAAGAAGACTAATCGTATAAAGAGGACATTTTTTCATAATAAGGAAAAAGTGATTCTCACCAACTTACAAGATTATAAATCAAACTTTGAAACAGAAATTCAAATTGTAACAAAAATATGAGGAAATATAAGGGGAAAAAGTAGAGGGGAGTAGAAGGGAAATAAATATGATAAAAAATATAAAGGATATATGGAAAAGATAAATGCATGTATACATATATACATAAAGATAGACATAGATATAGATACAGATATAGATAGTGTCAAAAATATTGAGTTTCACTTAACAATCAGAAACGAGGCCAATCATGGAAACAAACTGCTGGAGCTGTGAGAACACAGAACACTAATGTGACTGACTTATTCTTTTGTCACATACTGTCTTCAACATTTCTGTTTGTTGTATACTAAAAATTTGCTAATGAAAATCAAAGTAGGTCTTGTAAGTTTAAAGCAGCCTCAATTTTTGTGCATGTTCTAAGTTGTTTTATCTACCTAAGGAATATTTCTGCAAAAATTAGTCTCAAGACACAGTAATGCACCACCAAAAACAAACTTAGGAAGAAAAATATTAACTACTTCCTCTAAAAAGGTACTTTTCTATATGTGAATTAGTCAGGCTTACTTATCAGTTAATTTCAACGTTTCAAGTTCTATTTACAAGTGATCTGACAGCAGTCAAGATAATCCCCATGATTAGACGATGGCGTAATTAAGGGTAAATTCATCAGCAAAAGTCTCCATTGTGTATTGAGCCAGACACCTTGTGGAAGACATGAGGTTTGAGACATGGTCCTTATCCTCAAGAAGAATCCAACGAATTTGAAAAAAAGACAGGGTAGATGGAGTAGATGGAGTTGAGATTTACTTGTCCATCAACCTTCAGTTTGTGTGGCTACACAATATGAAATACAATATGCAGCAAATACCAATATCCCTGTCAATTTAGGGGTCATAATACAGTGGCACACATTACAAAGAATAATATGAAATGAGAACACAATGCATTTAAGAAGCAGATTCAATCAATCCACAGAGAACTGATTTAATTCAACTTGCCTACTTCCAAAAATAACAAGCATGCTTTCTGACATATGTGATGGTGGCAAGTGTAATCCATCTTTGAATAAAACTATAAGGTTTATTCAGAGGTCTGTAGGAGAAAGGAATTATGTAAATGCAAAGCCTTAGAAAAGGGATATCTAATTCTGAAGAAATAACATACTTATCCCATTACATAACTTTGAAAATAATAAGCAGAAAGGTGCTATCACACATGCAACTAATTCGCCCATGGCCAACAGAGCATTCATTTTAGCCAAGTTCATGTCAACAAGTGAAACACAACCATCAAGGCACAGGCAGAAGTCAGAGGAAATCATATCATCAATATAAATTACATCTCTGACTCAACACACTCCACAGATGGCAACAAGCTAGTAGCATAGACCTGCCCCCTTCAAACCTCAAAAATGCTGAAAAAACCAGCCTGTCTATTTGCACAGGTGAGGATTCCACAGTTGTCCTGGCAGAGACCTTGCTAGATTTGAATGTGCTCAAGTCATACAATGTTTTCACAAAAAGTTAGCTTAAAAATTGAAGGAAAGAAGGAAAGAAAGAAAGAGAGAGAAAAGGAAGGAAGGAAGGAAGGAAGGAAGGAAGGAAGAAAGAGAAAGATAGAAAGAAAGAAAGAAAGACCGAAAGAAAGAGAGAAAGAAAGAAAGAAAGAAAGAAAGGAAGGAAGAAAGAGAAAGAAAGAAAGAAAGAAAGAAAGAAAGAAAGAAAGAAAGAAAGAAAGGGAAAAGAACACAACAGCATTATTGGAATAAGTGAGAAAAGTTTTGTTTTCCAAATTTGAATATCATAAACATTTTTACCCCAAAAGCAACAGAACATTATTTTTATTCATAAAGTTAGCATCTTCACTCTTTACCCTTTTCATCTGAACTGTTTTGTTCTGCAAGTAAATTTGAGCTCAATCTTCTTTTGCAAATGGGTGAGTTTTTGTGAAAACTTTTTGTAATCTCTGGTGGCACTACACAGCAGGCTGATAAATACTTCCTACCATCTGCAAAATACCATTCCTCCCCCCAAAATAAAATGACCTACTGTCATCAGCAGCAATCAGTAACACATCAGATTTTGCCTTTTCTTTTTCTTTTTACATAATGGTGACTTCATTCACTAGCTTCTGATTGTTTGGGGTTCAGTATGTTCCTTGAGAAGAGACTTCTCATTAATTTACTTTAAGAACTATGACTAATATGACCAACTGTCCCCATTTATCTGGGACTAGCCCAGTTTCAGGCCTTAAAGTCCCACATCCCAGGAATCTCCTCACTGTGGGCAAAGAGCAAGGTGATGCCAAGTTGGCGTCTATGTTAAACAGGCCACCTGAATTGGGGAATACCAGCCTGTTGTAATGTCCCATTTACACACCATCTAGGGAACTACAGGCATCATCCGTATAAAGTCACTCAGCTGTCACCTGATAGCACAATATGCTAAACACAAGGCCTGCCTATACTACTCCTTGCCCTCTCTCCCGCTCTCTCACCCTAGGTACAAACAGAGTCTACTGCCTCCCTAGAAGAATGGACTCAGCTCCTCAGGAAAAGCCGTGACTGTCACTGCTGAGAAGAGCAGCTTCCTGTCCCTGCTGGCATTAAGATGCTGGAGGATGAAGGACGAAGGATGAAGAATGGCTGAGGGGTAAGAAGAGTAATACTTCAGGGTGAAGTGCCAAGGTTTTGCTTGGGCCAAGCAAAATGCTTTTTGACTGAAAAAGGTGATTATTGTTTTGTTGTTTTGCTTAAAGGAAGAACATTTGCAGAGAGCTACTTATGAGCTATCAGAGCGACTCAGAAATCATTCAACTCATTCTCTCCAAATACATTAGGTAAAAGAAAAGACTTTGAATTGAGGGAATTTCCTTGTGGTTACTATTTTCCAAGACACAGCAAGTCTACTAGAATTGCAGATCTCAATTCTGAACCATTTATTTGCATACTGGGATGATCTTATTTAATGTTTTCCTTCTTCACATTTGTTCCTCGATTTACATGTACCATCCCTTCAGAGTATGCTAACACGTTGGAAAAGAATTGCTAGTGCAATCTCTTAGAGATTTGTTTTCTCTTTTTACACCTGCAGGGGCAATAGTTTTTCTCCTAGTAGCCAGATATTCTCCAAATCAAATCAATGTAAGTAATACATTTGGTGGAAGATTCAGCTAACAGAATTCTTACTCTGCACACCAAGGAACGAAGCCGCAATGAGGCCCAAATGCTCAGAGAGAGTTCAGTGAGTGTACTTCTTTCCTATCAAATAAAGTACAGAACTAATCTCCAAGGACCGCTGTCCAGACGGGGGGGGGGGGGGGAATACATTGGTCATCTCAAGACACAAAACCAAGGGTGTGGATGGGCGACAAGGCAGGTCTCTGGAGTTGTAAACTCAGTATTGCATGAAAAGGAACAGACATTTGGCATGTGGCAGCCGTAGCACCCACAAGAGCTCTTAACAGGACAGATGTTGGAGAACTCACTCATGTCCTGCCAATGGGGAAATATAAACAGAATTTAATATTTTAAAAATTCAAAATTTAGCCATTGAGTCATATATTACTTGGTGATAAACTGTCCCGCATGTTAAAGACTATATTGTAGATGGAATGTCATTTTTTTGGCAACTGCTTGGTATACTGCTTACATGTCTAGAAACACATGTTAATTTTTGTTCCTTCACTTCTGTTGCCTCTACCAAGCCAAATATATATAACAGACTGAAAGCAGTCGTGTACATCACATTCTGGCAAAATGTTGATTTTAACTTATACTGGAAGAGTGAACCAAATACATTCATTCACTGAATAGGAGTTGCTGAAATGGCAAGCCACACACATAAGGGAGGTGTATGTATATATTTACATACATGATATGTACACATATAGACACGGTGGATGTGAAATGACAAAGGCTTGAGTTTAACAGAATTAATTCAAATTAATTCAGTGTAACACATATTGAGACCAGTCCTAGGAAAGCCACCAGAATTGTCCCTACTGATGTGCTGAGGTTTGGCACTGGGATCCAGCCGGTATCTGGCACGAATGCTCTGGGATGTTTGAGACCTGGAACAAGCCCAGGCTTTAGGGCTTTAGGGCTTTAGGGCTTTAGGGCTTTAGGGCTTTAGGCCTGGGCAGCTAGGCAGTCAGGGAATCTCAAGGGTAGACCTAAAGCTGCTCAAGGAGATTTTCAGGTGTCTGTCACTTTTTACTAAAGCGGAAAGCACTTTACACTCTGAAAGCACCACTGAAGAACTCAGACCATCCGTTTTCTGCCATGATAAGAATTAGTCCTTGCATGAGTGGCTTCTGTCACTCACAGCTTTACCCTAGCCCAACCACTAACCCTGGAGTGAGGGGCTTCAGGTATGATTACCAGCCTCCTGCGTCTGTTGCCTATTTCTTCTTCCTCATGATTTCCAGAACACCAAATCTCAATTCAGTAATCTTCCCTAGGCATCTGTTACAATCTAGCAACAAAAATCACAAGCAATCAGCACCATCATAATCACTGTAAAGCACAACGTTACGAAGAAAAGAAAAACTTTAGAAAAACAAGGTATGTGTTTGATAGGTCTTTAAAGTACAAAACAAATTTTAAAAATAAAGTACAAATAAATAACATTTCATGACTAAAATTCATTGAGAAACTGCTGTCAATTTTGGTTCCTATTATTTCTATCCTATTATTTCTATCTTGATCATATAATGATATAGGAAACTAAGTTGAAAAAAATACCAAATATATTTATATTGTATATGTGTATTTATAAAATTACAAAGTCTATATTCTTGTATATTTATAAAATTATAAACACTAGATATACATTTATATACTTATTTTACATATATTTGTTACAAATAAATTATAAATTATACAGTTATATATTCTGATTCTGACTCCATGCAATGATAACTTCAGAGAACACTTAGTTACACTAGTACTATTCAAATATTCATAAAAATAAAAAGACCTGGGGTGCCTGGGTGTTTCAGTCAATTAAGCATCTGACTCTTGGTTTTGGCTCAGGTCATGATCTCATGGGTTTGTGAGATCGAGTCCCATGCTGGGCTTTGTGCTGACAGTGCTTGGGAGACTGCTTGGGATACTCTTTCCCTCTCTCTCTGCCCCTCTGCCATGTGTACTCTCTCTCAAAATAAAGAAACTTAAAAAAAGAGACCAATTGGTTTGTTCTTTAATTGAATTCTGTTTTTGTTTCATAAGCACATGATATCATAGAACTTGCTATACTCATTTCTTTTGTAGAAACTCTTATCTTTCACTTTCTCAACAACAATACCCAGCCCACATGAGTATTCTGCCTTGTGTGGCATTTGACCGATGGTATTAAACTTTTAATATTCATACTTAAATACTCTCTGGAAAGAACTAAAGTCATAAGGAAGGATAATAGCTGCATTACAGATTTCCTACAATGTGTAGACAAACTATTAAATAGAGAATATATACAACAAATATGATTTCACTGGAAAATACCCAAGTCTGTGACCCCCAAAAAGATAATTTACAATTGAGAACTGAAGTTGAGATGAGAACTGAAGGAAAATTGGATTTTATAAGCAGCAGGAATATAAGTTTAAATATTCTTCAGGAGCAGTGGGACAAAAGCCTCCCTAGCAGCTATGACTCTAGGACCCCAGAAGGAGGCAATCTTCTCTCCACTGAATCACGACTGATACAGGGCATAAGGATTTAGTCTTAAGCACTGAGAGAAGAGAGAGTTAGAGCCTTAATGTTTCTTAGGGAGAGGAGATTTTTGGGTCATTCAAATTGTAATGATATTCATGTTCTTAGAACCACTAACTGCCTCATATATTATAGTGAAAAATAAAGAAACCAAAGAATAAAGCCTCTTTTATGGAGGAAAAAAAGGTATATCCATAACTATAATTTAAACTGAAACCAAAATAAATGACCTTGATCCTATAGGCCCTTTGCTTCCTTCATGAATTTAAGAATACATTTCACTCTAATATCTAGAGTTACTGAAATCAAAGCATTTAAAAAACATTCATGACCTCCTTAAGATGAAGGCAGTATGGCTAAGAGGCCCAATAGGTCCCTCAAAACCATTATTCACTCAATCTGACTACTGGGCTTGATATCAACTTTCTGTGTGGCCTACTAGGAGTCATTACTGGCCTAGATGTATCTTTCTGGAAAAATATTATACCTAAAATAGATCTTCAAAGATTTGAAAGGCTCTTACATTGAAAATGCTGTTTTAATTTCCAATGATGCAGAGAAACTGCAAATGAGGAATTTACATAAAGTATGAGGACTAAATCTCACCACATTGGAATTGCACTTATTAAAATGGATTACAAGGGACATGAAATAGCCCTCCTTGATGGTCTTCAAAATATTAATAATATTTTACCAAAAATAGCTTAAAAAGTGCAAGTGAAGGGAAAATGCCTATAGAGGTCATACTGGTACTGTTGAATAATTTTTGATGAGGAGTGTCTTTGTGACAGCCATCTTGGGACATTCTCCAGCAAGACACTTTATAGCATGAATCCTGGAGACCCTGAAATGGGGGACGGGGGAGTGCAGTGGATTTAAAAGGTACTATAGCAGCAACAAGTTGTTTTTGAACTGAATAAAAAATCAGCACCAGTTTTCTTAGAGTATTTGCAAAAGACTGGTTCATATAATATGGAAGGTAAACGTTTAAAACATCTCGATGACTATATAGTCATAATAAAGAATAAAGACTTAGTGATAAAGACATCAAATTTCCAATCTCTGTGCTGCCCACTAGTCGTATGACTGGAGAAGCTACTTAACCTCTCTAAACCTTACTTCTCTCATTTGTAACATGAGATTTTACCCCAATGTCATAAGATTTTGCTTATCATAATGCTTGGCTGATCATAATAATAATTCAATAAGGGTATTTTATATATTATATTCACCTGCTTTCTTCCATGTATTATCAAAATAAGCACATAAATAATGTAATTCAAAATTGAAAAAGACACACAAATTATTAAAATATAATTGGGGTGATTTTATGAAGAAAGGGAATTATGTATGAGCCTCAATATAGCATTGTTCTTGAAATCCATTAATGGAACCTTCATATAAATAGATAGTCCTTTATTTCAAGATTCCTATGATACTTTAGTAATTAAAGTCCCTGAATAGAATGCAAGATGAATATAAAATCCTGTTTCAGAGAGCAAATAGTATGGAAAAATGTTATTACTTTTCTAAGAATAATGATCCCATTTCTTTTAAAAATTAATTGTATATTGCCTATCTTAAAAACAAAGAAAAATTCTCTTTATACATTTCACACAGCATGTACTTTTCTTTAAATCCCGAAGTATATTATTAAGGTCTAAAGATAATACAGTGGTAGCGAAGCAGCAATCATCATTTAGCTTAAATGCTAAATATTTATAGAGTTTTATTTTAGCTAAATCTGCAAACTGCTGAACATATAGACTCTTTGTGGATACAGCACGTTCAGGTTCTGACACCACTCTGCCCCATCTCTTACAGGAACGGGTTCAACTGGATAGAGCAACCCCAAGACAGTACATCAAGTTTCCACTGAGGATACCATGGGAAATGAAGAGACAGTTGTGTCCTAAATTTTGTCCTCACAGAAGTAATAGTAATAGCTACAGCCTTAGCAATTGACGTATAATTTCGTTAGTCTTAACCCGAAAGACAGTTTTTGTAATATAAAAAAAAGATATAAAAGATGTAAAAAATGTTAGTTTAGGGTATAGAATTGCTTGGAATGAACACTTGTCTTTATATCTTTGCATTTCTAAGCAGAAAGCACCTAGGATCCTTGCTTATCTTCTTCCTTCATTCCCTCGCTGGGAAACAAAAGTCTGTGTTGACTCATTACTACCCACAGCATCAATCAATCATATCTTCTTGTCCCAGCACAGAAATCTCCATGTGGTCTTGTGGAACTTGCCTCGTCCCCCACCTTATGCTGCAGTTCTCTCCAACACACACTGCGGGCTCTACCCAACTCACAAAGCTTCTTGCCAACTCACAAAGCACAACTTCATAACTTGGCACACAGTGCTCAGTTGATTTGGCATGCCCTGCCCCCAATTCTGCTCTTTTCCCTAGAAAGCTCATACCTATGCTTTCTGACCCAATTCAAACTTCTTCAGTGAACTCTACCTGGTCTCCCTCAGGTAAAGTTAGCTGCTATATTTTCCACGTTCCAATGTTCCTGTCACAAACTGATCCTCTCTCTGAAAAAGTATGCATTTTATTAATGTAAGTTGTCTGTCTCCCCTCTGGGTATGCAGAAAACTCCTGATGGCTGAGAACAAGTCTTAGAAATTGTGTCCTTTCAACATCAATGAAGATCTATTTAGGAAGTCCATTTTTACAGAAAAGATATATAAATACCAGTAGGCTTATGTATGACATTATAAGACATAAAATTATATTGCTGAATGATTGAATGAACAAATGAAATAAGCTCTAAGGAAAAGAACAGAGAAAAGGAAAACTGTAATATACAACTGAAAAGAATGAATGAATATAGTATAAATAATGTCATCAGTAAAATATGTCCGTGGCAAAAGTGGCTGAGAAGCCTGGATAGAAAGTGATGCCTGGGACGCTTAGATGGTTCAGTCAGTGAAGCGTCCGACTTCAGTCCAACTTCAGCTCAGGTCATGATCTTGGGGTTCATGAGTTCCAGCCCTCCATTGGGCTCTGTGCTGACAGCTTGGAGCCTGGAGCTGGCTTCAGATTCTGTCTCCCTCTCTCTCTGCCCCCCTCCCCTCTTTCTCTCTCTCTCAAAAATAAATAAACATTTAAAAAAAAACACAAAAAACAGAAAATGACACCTGACCAGGAGCTTTAAGAAGACCTAAGATCTCCACAGGGAAAAGTTACAGTGGGGAGAAGATAAAAGAGGCCAGAACACAAGGATTATTTTATTTGTACCATCAAGAAACACAGAAGCAGATGCATGAAAACACAGTGAATTTGGGAGAAAGACCCATGGTCCAGACTGGCCAAAGCCCAGGATGTATCTGTGTTCTGGAGAAGAGAAGGGCTGGACGGGGGAGTGGCAAGTGGTATGACCAGTAGGACACAGGGCACCTCTGGCTACACTATCTGGGCGTCAGTGAGAGCCACCCTGGGGTTGCTTCTGTTTATTTTGTTTTCTTTAGTGACTGAGACACATGATAAAATCTGAGTCATAAGTATCACTGTGGCAGCCATACATGGGATAGAGTATACCAGTGTTTCTTTTTAAAAAAAATTAACGTTTATTTATTTTTGAGAGACAGAGTGCGAGCAGGAGGGAGGCAGAGAGAGAGGAAAACACAGAATCTGAAGCAGGCTCTAGGCTCTGAGCTGTCAGCACAGAGCCCCCACACGGGACTCGAACTAATGAACTGTGAGATCATGACCTTAGTCAAAGTTGGACGCCTAACTGACTGAGCCACTCAGGTGCCCCAAGACCAGTGTTTCTTAAATTGTTTTGTAGAATGCTAGTCCCAGGGAGATGTAGTAGAACATATACACACACGTCTCCACTCATTCACTCACTCACTCACTCACTCGCTCACTAACCCTGCTCAAATTACCATGGCAAACGCTAGGTCAAACAAACTATAAGAGATGTCTTTACTGCTGGACTTTTCAGAACCTGTAATATGCTTGTGGAGATCACACAATTCCGAGGAAGACTGCACATATGGTTTTTCTACGTAATACTACAAATTCCTCTCCTTTGGCTTTGATGCCACCTCTTTTCTCCGGGTTCTCCTTCAGCTTCTTTGACTGCTCTTCCTCAGTTTTCTTTTAGAGGATGTTCTGCTACTCAGCCATTTTCTCTTCATTCCATGGAGACTTCATGAATGAGCTTTCTACTCCCTCAGACTAAACTCCCATGTTTTTCCTGACACCTTCTCTGCCTGCACTCTTCTCCTATAGTGAGGCAGGTGCCCCTCCTATGTGGGTTTACAGCACCCTTGGGATACTTCTATCATGGTCCCTGCCATGCTCTGATTATCTCCTCCAGATGCTCCATCCAGAATCTTTAAAGACTAGAACTTTTCCTTACCTCTTCCTTGAATACACAGCACATAAGACAGACGCTAACTCAGCAAAAGTTAGCTGGCCAACTGAAACTAAACACATGCTTTCCTAAGTCTTAAAAAGTTGCAATTAGAAACACACCACATTGGTCAAAGAAAGTTTCTTTAATCAGGAGTTCTCTATATATGCAACAAATATTTAAAGTCGTTATTAAGCAAAGTTAAATAGAAACTGTCACAGAAACCTCTATGATAAATTCTTTTGTTTTTAATGTTGAGGGCTTTATGTGAGATGATCAAGAAAACCCATATGTCATCCCCAGTATTCGCAACTTAGGACACAGGGATCCGATTTTATTCCCATCCTTCAGGATAACAGTAATATCAATCAGTTAACCAAATACTTCATAAGTAATCCCTTCAAATGAAAACCTGTCTGAATTTTACATTACTCATAAGCTCAAACCTTCTCCAATACCTCAGTTAAAATATCCCAGCTGTGGGAATAGTCCGACTGAAGGTTACGTGACAGATAACAAAAAAGTAACGTGCATGATATCTGTCTCATGTACCCTATTGGGGCAGGAAAGAGTTGCTCATTTAAATGCTGAAAAGAGCTCTCCTGTCAGGTCTGGAAGGAGGATGGGAAATATGGCCTTTTGATTTTAGGCACAGATACCTTATTCCTTGCTGTAGTGCAGTGGGAAAAAGAAGGGAGACCAAATGGATACCAGGAAAAAGGCTCTAGGAAAGGATTTAGTGTTTCTCCAGGGATGGTGAGCCTAGGAGTATTTTCTTGAAACGTTACCTTATCCCTACCCAAAGCTCCCAGGACAGAATAATCAAAACTTATCGGCAAGCTCAGTTGAGTCTGAGGTATCACTGAATCAGAGAACAAAGAAATCTCTAAGATTTAAGAACAAAGTAATTTGATAATTAGAGTGGGGCTGGTTCTGGCCACTAAGCAGCTAGAAACAAAGTATTTAGCAGTATCTGACAAAGCCAAAATTCTGAGACTACTGACCTTTCAATGTTGAGGGCGTCTCAACTGCCCGCATCATCTGTCCTCTATTTACTCTGTAAGCCTTCTTTCTATCATTATTATTTATTATTATACCCTCTGTATGCTCCAGGAGCCACCACATAAAATTACCTGAAACTCCCAGGCACCTTGTACTAGAGATTCAACCATGTATCCCTAGTACCTAGCACAACTCTGGCACAAGGTATGCATAAAAAAAAAACATTTGCAGAAGAAATAAGTTCTCCTATATCCTGGAATCTAAGAGCGACAACGTTTACATCCATGGTCACAACCTCAATTCCTTGGTATAGTGTTACATCTGTGTAAATTGATTTCCCATTATTAACAAAGTACTAAACTTTACAAATAATCTACAACCTTTTCTACAAATGAGATGTGTTTTAATGCTTTCCCTAATAACATTAAATGAGAGCATAATTGTTCTCATTCATCTCCATCCCAATGCTGTCTCAAATGAGCAACAAGCAGCGGGAGATAAGGCTGAAGCTTGAAGAATTTTACGTGGTCTATGCTGTAGCCCAAGGTGCATGGCCCACCTGAACTTCATCTGTCAGGACAGCTAAACAGAGCAGTATGGCTCCATCAGAGGACCACAGACTTCTAGCTTCCCTCTTTCTTCCCTCTGAGAACAAAGTCTTTAGAGACGGATAAGAAAGGCCCAAGAGGGCAGTGAGGTATATGTCAACATGGTGCATTAAGCACAGAGCAACAGGGGGATAATCACCTATTGTTGCCTAGAGAGAAAGAACTGCCTCCCATTCACTGTAACCTAGGGAAACACAGACATGCAGACGTTAACAGGAGACACCGACATTACAAAGAAGTACCACTGTGACACAGGAGAGGGTCATGACAAAGGCACTTCAGGACTTGGCTTGGGATCCAGCACTTCCCCACTCCATCACTTTGCGCCCTTGTTATTTTTTATGACTTAAAATAACGTCCTTATTGTTCACCTTTCCTAATGGACACGAGGCAGGGCCTGTAACACTATGGTTTCTGGCACATAGTGGGCACATGACAGATATCTGCTAAATACACATGCTCTGGTCTTCTCATACCTTTTGAGTATGAGAAGGAATTGTTGATTAAGCAAGAATTACACTTATTATCATAACCAGACTCCAAACTCACTGAGGGTGAGGATAATGTCTGATCTGTTTATTGCTGTATTCTCAGTTTGTAGCACACTGTACTCCTTAAACAAATGTTTGTTTGAAGAAATGAAGAATGAATGAATTCATATGCCTTATCTAGCTATATATTTGTTGGTAAATTTGAAATAGTTCACTTCTGATATAATTTTACTTCATTCATTCAAATCAGTGGTCTGATAACCACTAGGAGCCAGGCACACAGATGCTGAGAAAAAGGAGCTGTAATATTTCTGTCCACATGGAAGTCAAGGTCTAAATAAGAGAAAGATATAAACAAATTGTAACAGTAAGTTTGTTCAATTCAAAAAGAGAGGTTTGTGTATTTCAAACAGCTTCAATCAGAAAGTGTCCTAATCAGGAGGAAAGTCCTAACCAAGGAACATCCCAACTAACCTGTCTTTTCATGGTCATTACATTTGAGCAGAGACCACCCATAATTGTGTTTGCCAGACCACCATCCCCAAAGGCAAGAATTACACACCAGAGGCCCCCAAACAGGTAGCATTCCTGATCTAAATACTGCCAGAAAACCCAGTTTCAGACTCTTTGGTTGTCATTTAACTTTCTAAAAATTGCTGAAGAGAAAATGTTATGATGGTGATGAGCCTGTTCACTTCAGCCATCCCAATATCACACCAATTATAAAGCCTGCTATTTAAAATTTTTTTAATGTTTATTTTTATTTTTGAGAACAGAGAGACAGAGCATGAACGGGGGAGGGTCAGAGAGAGAGGGAGACACAGAATCCGAAGCAGGCTCCAGGCTCTGAGCTGTCAGCACAGAGCCCAACGCGGGGCTTGAACTCACGGACCGTGAGATCATGACCTGAGCCAAAGTCAGACGCTTAACCAACTGAGCCACCCAGGCACCCCTAAAGACTACTATTTAAAAGAAAGCCCTTCATTTAGCCAATTTATACAATTTTTAGTATTACATAAGCAGATGTGCCATTAGACTTTGAATTCGTGAATTAAGTTGTATATAAGTATCATGAGAGCCTTTAAAGTTCACACATTTCTGGGTCTCTCAAATCCTAGAACAGCAAATGCCTTTATAAACAATTTTCTGTACTATTTGTTAAACTACATATGTATTGTTTCTTTCTTTCTTTCTTTCTTTCTTTATTTTTATATATTTTTAATTTTATTTTTAATTTTTTTAAATTTACATTCCAATTAGCATATAGTGCAACAATGATTTCAGGAGTAGATTCCTTAGTGCCTCTTACCCATTCAGGCCATCCCCCTCCCACAACCCCTCTTGTAACCCTCAGTTTGTTCTCCATATTTATGAGTCTCTTCTGTTTTGTCCCCCTCCATGTTTTTGTATTAGTTTTGTTTCCCTTCCCTTATGTTCATCTGTTTTGTCTCTTAAAGTCCTCATATGAGTGAAGTCATATGATACTCGTCTTTCTCTGACTGACCAATTTCGCTTAGCATAATACCCTCCAGTTCCATCCATATAGTTACAAGTGGCAAGATTTCATTCCTTATGATTGCCGAATAATATTCCATTGTGTATATATATATATATATATATATATATATATATATACACATATATATACATATATATATATATACCACCTCTTCTTTATCCATTCAGCCATCAGTGGACATTTGGGCTCTTTCCATACTTTGGCTATTGTTGATAGTGCTGCTATGAACATGGGGGTACATGTGTCCCTTCGAAACAGCACACCCGTATCCCTTGGATAAATGCCTAGTGGTGCAATTGCTGGGTCGTAGCATAGTTCTATTTTTAGTTTTTTGAGGAACTTCCATACTGTTTTCCAGAGTGGCTGCACCAGATTGCATTCTCAACATATGTATTTTTTAAAGTTTATTTATTTTGAGAGAGACAGAGACAGTGCAAGTGGGGGAAGGGCAGAGAGAGAGGAAGGGAGAGAATCCCAAGCAGGCTCCATGCCCAGTGCAGAGGCTGACACAGGGCTCTAATTCACGAAACTCTGAGATCATGACCCGAGCTGAAACCAAGAGTCTGTCACTTAACCTCTACTGAGCCACCCAGGTGTCCCTAAACTATATTTTTAAAATCATATTTTCCAGGGGGCACCTGGGTGGCTCAGTAGATTGAGCATCTGACTTCAGCTCAGGTCATGATCTCATGGTTGATCTCATCATGATCTCTGGAGCCTGCTTTGGATTCTGTGTCTACCTATCTCTCTGCCCCTCCCCTACTCACTCTCTTTCAAAAATGAATAAACGTTAAAATTTTTTTTTAATTATATTTTCCCAATTACAAAATATAGCTTCCACTGCTAATGATATCACGATCCAATATCTAATTCTGTTAAGGAACATACTGTAAGTGCTTACTTTAGTACTTTGTCCAGAAATGTCAACCACTTTAAAATGCATAAGTGTATCATAAAATTAAAATCGTATGTATTCAGCATTGGACAATATTTACCACTTGTTCTATTTACCTACCACTGTGTAATAAGCCATCTCCAAACCTAGTGACCTAAAATAAGTAGTTATTTGTGGACTGGACCTGTGGATTCAATGTGTACTGACATAGTTGTGTGGGCTGGGTTTGTGGACTGAATGGGGACTGATATGGTTTGTGGGCTGTTAACAGAGACATCAGTTCTCTCTCTCAGTCTCTCCTGTAATTGCAGGAGATGGGTGCAGCCATGTGAAGGTTCAAATAGGCTAGGTGTCCAAAATGGCTTACTCTCATGACTGGCAGTTCGTGTTGACTGTTGTGTGGAGTGCCTATCTCCAAATGATGTGTGATCTTCCCAGCATGGGTCCAAAAGACACAAACAAAAGCTACAAAGTTTCTTATGACCTAGCCTCTGAGCTTCTAGAATATTACCTCTGCTGTATTCTATTATTGACTGGTCAAGCAAGTCACTGTAGCCAAGCCAGATTCAAAGGAAGGGAAGGTAGACTCTACTTGTGGATGTAAAGAGCAGCATGTGCATACAAGAAGGGAAAAAACTAATGGCAGCCATATTGAAAACATTACAACACCAATATTCTAACTAACACACAATACATTTTAGATGAATGATTCTAGGTTTCTTCGTTTTGTTCCAAAATATCAAGTTAGGCATGGAAATACTGAATGATAATGTAAGTACTATTAAAAAAATTCTGCAGAAAAATCACACTTCATGCCTGGGACCAGTTCAATCCATCACATCAATGTAACTCTACCCTTATAACCCTAAATACAGTGAAAGAGAATTTAACTCCACAAAATACTTTTGTCCATTTTCCTATAGGATAATTTACCTATCCAATACATTTGTCAAAAGTATGAAATCCAATTTGTTTTAAGTTTTTGTCTCTTACTCTCAAATCCTAAGGAAATTCAGGGAACCAATCATCATGTTCTAGAATGCCTGAACCATAAGTCCTATTTTAAAATTAGGCATATCATTTGATATGCCAGAAAAGTATTCCTAACCAGAGAACTGAAAACTTTCTTTGCTAATAATTTTAAGAATGCTGACTAACTCATGAGCGTAGTTGCACAGAGGATTAAAAAAGGAGGCACTCGGCCAAACGGGTTGATGACCATCAAAAATAATTTTCACAGAAAAGAAAAAGAGAAAAAGAAAGGGAGAAAATGTTGCTGTCAGTCCCTGAAAGGGAAGTTATTTTTCAAATGGTCTGATTTTCCCTTTTACAAAGGGAAATCTATCTTATTGTGATAGAATAAGAATGTTCAATTTCATGAAGGTGTATTTTCTGAGCCAAATAAAATATAATAGTCTCAAAGCCATTTATCTTAAATAATTTGCAAGGCATATAAAATTCCAAGAAATATGTGTAGAAACAATAAAAGATTTACTAATTCCAAAACCAAATTAAAGATGTTTTCAAATAGTGGCAATGAACCATACCCTTTAGTCCCCATAGGCACAAAAGCTGGTGAGATTTCGAAAAATAAAAAATAAAAGCAAATTACAATGTTTTCTCTAAAGGCATAATAAAGTTTTAAAATGTTATTAAATTTAATTTTAATCTTTCTCTTTTCTAGATATAAAACTACTCTAGGGATGCCTGGGTGGCTCAGTTGGGTAAACATCTGACTTTTGGTTTCAGCTCAGGTCATGATCTCATGGTTGCGTGAGTTTGAGCCTGGCATCAGGCCCCTCGTTGACAGCGCAGAGCCTGCTTGGGATTCTCTCTCTCCCTCTCTCTTTGGCCCTCCCCTGTTCACATGGCCTCGCTCTCTCTAAAATAAATAAATAAATAAATAGATAGATAAATAAATAAATAAACAAACAAACAAACAAACTACTTTAAATCTCTAAATCTACTAGCTACTCTTCCTGTCTCCATGTGGAACATCACCATATTCTGAAGTGCCCCTTCCAAGCATCCCAGGTTCATCTGGACTCCTCCCTATTCTTCATCACCTACAGGTAGGACGTGTCTAAACCGTTTCAATACCATTTCAAAGGTGTCTTTCACCTATGTTCTTACTTTCAAGTCCAATGGCCACCCAGTGTGAGCTCCCTGTCTAGCACAGCTGACTCAAGCATGCCTCCTGACTGGGTCTCCCTGCCTCCAGTACTGCCTCCTTTCATTCACCTTTGAGTGTATCTTCAGAGCAGCCTTTCCAATAGAGAGCTGATCATGTCACCCCTACTCAAAATAAAACACACCACACAAAACAACATGCTTCCAGGATTCCTACCAAATCAGTCCCGGCCTGTTGCCACTGCAGCCAGACTTCAACGTGCATCCTCAGACTTAGTCATGGCAGACAGGCCACCTTACGGGATCCTTAGCTACTATCTCTCTCATTCTGCCCCTGCGGTTACATCTGCCTAGCATAATTCTCAAAGCTCAACTGAAATACCACCCTCTCTCTCTCTGGCATTTCCTGGAATGAGTTTACCCACCCCCTTCCTGATTCAGCAGATTTGCTTCTGCATCTGTCTCTAGGTTTTTTGTGAATGCCTCATAATGTGTTCATGAGGACTGCAAGCCGATTCTTGCCCTTAAAAGACCCCTTTCTGTTCTCAACCAAGGCTACAAAAATCCTATACAATGTTCCTGTAGCTGGGGAAATTCTTCTTGCCTCTTCCTCCTCTTAGTATCCACTTCTCACTCCTCCTCTTCACCTGTAATGAATTAACTCTTCTTTTTCCTTCAACATCAAGCTTACACTGCATCCACGTGATGCACCAGCTGGGTGCTCTGGTGATATTTTTATATAGTTTTCAAATTGCTACATTGGTATACCATCCCCAAAGCCTCCAGATAAATTCAGCAGTGCCTGATGCCCAGGGACTCTGAGACATCCCACTCCGTCTGGCCTTAGAGACCCAGGGTCTCAAGGCATGGTGGCAAAAGAAAGTGCAAAGTGCATGAGTTTGCTAAACCCACCAAAAAACCTGAACTACCAGAGGAGCTGGGATAGGAAGATTCATGAAGAAAATTAACAAAATATAAACAACATAAAAGACTTGCTGTTACTTTTAACCACTGGCAATTACTTGCATCTTCATATTTGTAAGAACTAATCTGGCTATTCCCACAAACAAGGCTAGAGAGACAGCTGTGATCTTGAAAGTTATGTAAGCTAACTGGGTTTCTAAGTGGTGTTCAAAAAGCAGACTTTCTGGAATAACTTTCTAATTTGTCCAGGTGCTTTCCGTGTTGAACATCACAAATGATGAAGTAAGATGTGAAACCTTCGGTAGTAAATAATTATAAAAATAATTCCTTTTGAACCTAATGTTGACAAAATGGATATTTATGAGAATGTGCCTTATCTCAGTGAGTGTTTTGGCTCTATGTGTCTAAGACAATAAAAACCCAAGGTCCATAACTGCAGATGATTTTTGTTCCTAAGTGTACTGTACTAACTTGCACTTGAGACATTACACATAAAGATATCTACCTCAGATATAGTTTAGGGTGGTCAAGAAGACCTTTTAGAAAAAGGACTATAGCGATAAGGAGGGGAGAGGTCTGCCAGTGTGCCTAGAGCATCTCTAAGCCTAAAACCCCTGGGAAAATGAATACTTCCTTTTGAGCTTGTTTCAACAAGCCTTGGTTTGAAGCCAAATTAAGGAATCCCTCCCACACCCACACAAAAGAAGTCTTGCTCCCCACAAGAGGTGGTCTCCTCCAACACCCAAGCAGAGGAAAAAGTCCAGGAACGGTAGGAGAGAAGGGAGATAAGGAGAGATACTTGGACAAGTGATGAGAAATGACTCCCAATGCACTGCCCTGTGGGAGGCCTGCCAAGCCCTTGCCCCGAGGCAGACTGACCTCTCCATAGCCTGGGAAACAGAACTGCTTTGTACAAACCTAACACAGTGGTCTATGCCACATGAGCCTGTAAATAGGGATGCTTCCCTAACTAAATGGAGGTGTTAACTAGTCAGGGAGTGTAAGATTTTCTGCTTTTATCAGCTTCCAGGCAGATAATTAATCTAGAGATATTACATACAAGAAGTTATCCCAACAGACCCAGACAGCTATGATAAATTATTGCTTTTAAAATGTGAAAAAAACACAAAGAACATCACTCCCACCCTAACAAGAAAAATAAAAAGAGCTGGATAATCTACATCATTGTTTTGAACCCAAGGTCATGGGACATTTTGTGAGCTTAGGTCACCAGACAAGCAGGTGAACTAAATGCCACAGAAGTGGAAGATAAGAACTGCTTCCCCTTTGCCTCAGCACAGAGGAAGTGACAGCTGTCACCTAAGTGAGTAGGAAGAAAACAAGTACAATGTTAAAGCGTTCTTAAAGGCCCATTGTGTGTTCTGGGGATAGCTCAGATTAGAATCATGGGGACCCAAGTACCTTAGAAGTCCACACCAATCACAGCTTCTTTTCCATTGGCTCCACCATGTGCTCATGAGAAAGATTAGGGGCAGGCCAGGACTTATCTGTGTTCTGGTCCTTGCATGATTACAAGGTGGTGATGGGCCACCACCAGGGAATAAGCACAACACCACCATGGCCACAGTCCCTTCTGATGCCGGAAACAAATGCCTCTTCTCTGCCATGTTTTGTATCTTATCTCTGTCAGGAGGCAAAGCCATCTGCTGCTGGGGCTGAGGCAGGAAACCCTGGTACACCCTGGTCTCAGGAAAGGGCTCTGTCTCTGGGGAAGAACGGAACCTTGCCCACACCCTGCACCCTGCACTGACTTAAAGGGGAGGTACTCTTGGACTTGCTTTTGCCCAAGGTCCGCAATGAGGTGCACAAGAGGTCTGCTGCTGTCGGAAGAGGAGCAGAAACCTCACTTATGCCCCAAACTTTCCACTGACACGAGGCCAAGTTCAGCCACCAGACCTTCTAGACCTGTGCTGTAAAAAATAACTTTCTGCGGTGACAGAATTATTTTATAGCTCTGCTGTTCAATACAGTAGCCACAAGCCACATGTCCTATTAATCACCTTTAATTTTTTTTTTTTTAATTTTTTTTTTCCAACGTTTTTTATTTATTTTTGGGACAGAGAGAGACAGAGCATGAACGGGGGAGGGGCAGAGAGAGAGAGGGAGACACAGAATCGGAAACAGGCTCCAGGCTCTGAGCCATCAGCCCAGAGCCTGACGCGGGGCTCGAACTCACGGACCGCGAGATCGTGACCTGGCTGAGGTCGGACGCTTAACCGACTGCGCCACCCAGGTGCCCCTCACCTTTAATTTTAATTAAACTACAATTCACTGTAGTTACAATTAATTGCAATTACATTTTATTTTATTTTTTATTTTAGAAACAGAGAGAGAGTGAGAGTGAGCAAGCATCAGTTGGGGAGGGGCAGAGGGAGAGAGAGAATCTTAAGCAGGCTCCACACTCAGTGCAGAGCCCAACATGGGGCTCGATCCCAGAACCCTGGAATCATGACCTGAGCCAAAATCAAGAGTTGGATGCTCCACTGACTGATTCACCCAGGTGTCCCTACAATTACATTTTAAATAGCCAATGTAGCTAGTGCCCAGGTCACTGCAGCTCTAGACCTGAACTAAGGCAGAAGCAGAAGTTGCCCACCACTCGGTAAGAGCAGGAATGCTGAGAAAGCTGTATCTCAGAAGCTCAGGTGCATAGCACCTGCCTCATCCTAAAGCTAGAGGAAGAGAGGCAAGAGTCCTCTGCCCCACTCACATCTCATGCTGAGTAACAAGCACCAGCAGATTACAACCAGTAGAGGTGCAAAGGCGGAGAGGAAGAGAGGGAGAGACAGGGAGAGAAGGTGACCTCTTCTGTGGCAAAGGCATACGGGGTCTGTCAGCAGAGTAGAATTACTGCAGAAAACTCCTGACCATCCAGACCATCCACTAAGAACATGGAAACAGCAGCCCACCATGGGAGGAGCTTAAAAGCTATGGTAACTATAGCAACAAGAGACCCAAAATTAGTTCAACTCTTGACTAGATTACCTCAATCCCTCACATTAATGATCTGTCTGAAAAAGAGGTGTGCCTATTCCCAGGTATAAATAATATTTACATTGGTCTTTACTATTCTTTTACACACAGTAATAGGCACTGAATCAAAATTTTGTGTGACACACAAAAAGCAACCCCCCTAAACCCATTATCAACAGACAGAATAGGCAACACAGCAAGATTGAAAGATGGTCCAGATGGTGAACTGATCAGATAATTTAAAATAACTATAATTAATATTTTAAGAATCCAGTGAAAAGGTGGACAACATGTACAAACAAATGGGCAACTTTAACAGAGACATGGAAATGACTTTTTAAAAGCCAAATGGAAATATTGGAAGTGAAAAACATGATATCAAAGATTAACTCCTTTGGAGCACCTCGGTTAAGCTTCTGACTTTGGCTCAGGTCATGATCTCATGGTTTGTGGGTTCGAGCCCTGCACTGGGCTCTGTGCTGACAGCTCAGGGACTGGAGTCTGCTTAAGATTCTGTGTCTCCCTCTCTCTGCCCCTCTCCCGCTCATGCTCTGTCTCTCTCTGTCTCTCAAAAAGAAATAAACATTAAAAAGTAAACAAATAAAAGATGAACTTTTATTTCAATAGGCAGACTGGGGACAACAGAGGAAAGATTCAGTGGAACTGAAAATATCTGAACGGAAAATAGAAACACAAAGACAAGAAGAAAAACACTGTGATCTGTGATCAAAAAGCAAAAAGCAAACCTAGCAAAACAAAAACAGAAGAGAACTACCAAGAGCTATGGGACAACATCAAACAATCTAACATATATACTTGACATCCCTTAAGAAAAAGAAAGAAAGAAAGGGACCAAAGAAATAATAATAATAAAAAATAGCTGATAATTTTTCCAAAATGTAACTATTAATAACAAATATAGATACAAGCAGGATGGATACATCCAGCACAACAGAGTGTAAGTGCTGAAAACCAAAAATAAGGAGAATATACAATATATTGGAGGAAATGGATGAAAAGAAATCAAAAAAGGAAATTAAGTCTTGGACTTAAGCTGTGGCCTCTCCATAAGAGACCAATGACTGTTTAGCCTTTTAGTAAAATGTGGATTGTAGCAAAGCTGTCTCCCACACTTGTAGCCCTTACTGGACCATATAAACAATACTTGAGTGAAAGGATTTTGTGTTCCTTCACGAAGGCATCCATGCAGTAACCACAGAATATAAATCTGAGGATGCAGGCATGGCATGGCATTTTGTGCAGACTCACCAAAACTTCTCAAAGACGTAGCCTGCTGAATAATATAGTTTTTGTTGTAGCGGAATTAAAATTATCTTTTGAAATAAGTCAAAAATGCCTGGAATTAGAGCTATCTGACTACCAAACGTAATGGGAGTACAAAACTGAAACTGAAATGTGTTATGGACCAAATGTAATGATATCATCTTTGCATTTGTTCCTATAAAACCCCAATAAGACTGGGAAAATAAAGACTTGCACAGCTTGCTCCTCTACAACTGTTTTTAAAAGTATCTTTTGGTTTTTGATATTAATTAGATTGCCTCAGCAGATAATCTTAGCTTTTGGAAAGTTGTGCTAATATGCAGAGGATATCTGTATCTATTTAATGCTTAGGAAATACAATTTCAAAACTAAAGCTGCCTGTTATAAAACACAAATAATGCATGAAAAAGAATTTAAAGAAGAGTTTGAGGCAAAACCTGAAAGGCTCGTATCTATTTAGCCTGTTCTTTGGGGTACTCTACTGTTAGTAGGGAATACTGTCTAAAATCCTGGGTGCTTCTGTTTGAGGCACTGTCGGGTGTTCCCTTAATCAAAGGGTCGGATTTGTTTTCTTTTTCTGCAGTTAGTGCTTGAGAGCTGCTAGAAGGTACCACCTGCACCTGGACACCTTGAGGCAGTTTCAGGATCCTAGAGTCAAGGCTCAAATATTCAAATGAACATGAGGCTTTTAAATTTGGGGTCATTACTGCAGTTTGTTTAGTTTAAAAATATATGGAAAGTACACTAGTCAGTAGAATGAAAATAGTTAAGCAAATAAAAGGCAAATGTGTGTAGTAGGTAAGGGGGTGGTCTCTGTAGCCAATCTGTTTGCGTTCCCATCTCAGCTCTGATACTTACTTGCTTGTGCCTCAGTTTCTCATTTTTTAAAAAGGAACCATAATAATACCTACCTTAAAAAGCCCTAAAAATTTTTTTAAATTTACTAACAAATTGTTATGAGCTCTTAATAAACAAATTGTTATGAGGCTTCTTAAATGAATTAATGTGAAGGCCCAGACTAGTACCTGGCATGTGATTGGTGGTCTTTGTATTTATTATAATTATTTCTATTAGTGTCATTAATAAACTTTATATTAAAACAAAGTAAAAATGGATTAGTTGAATTGGAAATATCATACTTTCTTGAAAAACCCAAAAGACTTTTTTTTTCCTGCTGTGACTTAAACAGACTCTTCTGTGGTATAATCGTGTTTATTGTGGGTCATCATGTGGAATAATATAATATGTTCCCATAATGCCCAGAATTGGTTAACGTCACCAGTTTTGATGAGAGGGACCAGGATTCCTTTGCTGGTATACCGGCATCTTTAAAACACATTATTAACACTACTATAAAAACTATACACATATAAGATAATTTCCTAAACTGAACTAAAAACAACTTAAATATCTTTAATAGTACTAATTGTAAAAAAAAAAACATTTTGACTATGCACATTTAAGTCATATTATGAGCAGTCATATTTGCCTCATCCTTTATTGTTTACGAAGTAATTGTATATTCCATAAGTACTCCAATTACTAATATTCATATAATATAAATATGATGTTATAAACCAGAACAAGAAACCCGCTATGGATTTGCTTTAATGAGTAGAGAAACTGCCCGTGTCCTCCACCAGAAAGACAAGAAGAGTTATTTTCTTAATAGGACCTCAGAGGGTATCTTTTATGGCCTACAGAACTGGAATGGAAGGCTAGAATATTATTATACTGGAAAGGATTTTATTATTATGTGTTTTCTCTAAAGTTTTTGTTTTATAGTTAAGGTAAAAAGTGAAATCCAGGAAAGGCCTAAATTAGAATTGCTCTTAGGGGATTAAGCATGTCCTTAAAAGCTGGAAAAATATGTCATTTATATACAAACCATAAGCACTGTTAAAAGGCCAGACCAAAAAAGAACAGCATAAGAAATAATGCAGTGACAAGACAGGTACAGCAAAATCCAGAACTATTTAAAACATCAAATTTCCAAGTGGAAAGTTCATAGAAAGTATCTATCTGTGCCCTAAACAGAATAGTGAGCTAAGAAATGTAGCTGGATACAGGGTGAGCTGTTCATGGTCTTTAATATGGCAGGTGACTTAGATGCTTGAGTTTGGGGAGCCATATGTAACAGAATGAACAGTCCAGAGAGAGGTGTTGACAAGCAAAAGAACACAGGGCACCCTTGGAAAAGATTGGAAGGCAGCACCAGGCACACCCTGTGAAGCAGCGAGTTGTCCTTTCCAGTTTTCAGCCCCTACCAATAACTCACATTATTTTCAACATCTTTCTTGCAAATGTACTTGCTCATATGTATTAATTAGTGGTCACAGACTTACAGACAAGCCTCTAATTCAAGAATGTTCTTGTTACTGGCAAATGCTCTGCAAGATAGCATCTTTTATACTTTTTAGTATTAAAATGTTGCTATCTATTTATTTGGCACTTTGCAAATTATAACTCCTATTCCTCCTAAACACATTCACAACTCAAAGAATGGGGAAACTTTTGGAGTTTGGACTTTTGTTTCTTTCATTGTTTTTTCTTTTAAAAAAAGTGTATCCCCAAATGTCCATCATAAATATAAACATATAATTTCAGATACATCACTTTTATTTTTTTATGTAAAGTTAAATAACTTTTTTAAATTAAAAAAAATTTTTTTGGGAGAGAGAGAGACAGAGAGTGGGGGAAGGACAGAGGAAGAGGGAGACAGAGAATCTGAAGCAGGCTCCAGGCTCTGAGCTGTCAGCACAGAGCCCGATGTGGGGCTCAAACTCACAAACTGTGAGATCATGACCTGAGCTGAAGTTGGAGGCTTAACTGACTGAGCCACCCATGCATCACTAAATATCTTCCTTTTTAAAAACAAGTATAGGGGGCGCCTGGGTGGCTCTGTTAGTTGAGCGTCAGACTTCGGCTCAGGTCATGATCTCGCAGTTTATGAGTTCGAGCCCCGCGTCGGACTCTATGCTGACTGCTCAGAGCCTGGAGCCTGCTTCGGATTCTGTGTCTCCCTCTCTCTCTGCCCCTTCCCTATTCATACTCTGTCTCTCTCTGTCTCTCAAAAATGAATCAATGTTAAAAAAAATTAAAAAAATAAAAACAAGTATAGTTTTTTATACTAAATATTAATGAGTTGAAATATAATCTTACCCTGGTATGGGTACGAATATGCATCTTCAGTCCATCATTTTTACTGAATCCTTTTTCACAGTAAGGGCATTGATAGGGCCGCTCACCTGCAAACAGAGGAAGTCTCCAGGTCAGAAAAAAGTAAGGTAGCAAAGCACTGTGCCATTTGGTAGGCCCTGCACTACCAAAAAAGAGGCTCCACATGCAGCTGAGCCAACACACGGTGGGCAGTTCAGGGCAATGGACTGTGTCTTCCCCTTGTGCACGGAGGGACTGAGCCCAGAGCACTTCAGTATTTAAACATTTGCCAACATCAGGCTTGTGGCATGTTCCTTTTAATACGTGAGTCCAAGTTAAATCTCCTGATTTTATGCTGGGCTCAATCTCATGAACTGTGAGATCATAACTTGAGCCAAAATCCAGAGTCAGACAGTTAACCCACTGAGCCACCCAGGTGCCCTGATTCTTTGTTTAAAAAAATTTTTTTTAATGTTTATTTATTTTTGAGAGAGACAGAGCACGAGCAGGGGGAGGAGAGGGAGAGGAGGACACAGAATCTGAATCTGAGCTGTCAGCACAGAGTCCGACGTGGGGCTCAAACCCACAAACCACAAGATCATGACCTGAACCGAAGTCGGAGCTTAACCAACTGAGCCACCCAGGCGCCCCCTTGATTCTTTGGTTTTAAAAAGAGATTTCATATTCTATATCAGTTGGGGGTGATGAGTTTCAAAAGAATTTCACAAATTGGTAATATGTTAAGTAGAACCACTGGTAGTTCAATAACTGATCCATACTCGCTGAGATTACTGAGTACCTTCCATCTAGAGGTTATTATTTAGAAAACAGGCAAACCATTTTTAAAAAAACAAGTGAACATACACAACACATTAAAAGAAATTTTACTGTGAGATGACAAAATGTGACAAAATTTAGTCTCCAGGACAAATCTGAAGCTACCCTCTAGTCAAAGCCTAATTATTTAGAAAGAACAGTAACTCAGAATCACTATTTATTCTTTATTCTCTCATTTAACAATGCACTTACATGGCAGGATGCCAGACCCTGCAATCAAAGAAGGACACACTAAAATGTTTGCCTTCAGCATATGTAAAACTTCCATGTCTTCCCTTTCCCTCAGAGACAGGTCTTTCCTTTCATAAGCAGCATATGTTAGTCCTTTACTTGCTCATGTCCCATTTGAGTCTCACTCTTGTTCCATCTGGGTATCACTCGCATTATTCCAGCAAACTCCCCTGTGTGGTCAAAAATGAACTCCCTGTTGCTCCAATGGTCACTTTTCATCACAGTCTTTCTGACCTTCCCATTGCGTCTGACACTGCTTCATGAGATGGCAGCGACAACGTTGAGTTGCAAGGCCCCTGTGACACATGGGGCCTTGCTCCGCCTAAGTACTGTGTGTTTTCAGCAGTAACATCACGTAGACGTGAATGTAGCAGAGCCTCCAGTGAAGCCTCGTTTTCCCAGCCTCCCACCGGGAAGGAGCACCCAGGACTCTCCCTTTGAATTGGGCACTCTAACATGATGGCAACCTCCCAAAATGGAAAAAAAAAAGGTAAATAAAAGTAACAACAGCCGTACAAACAGAAACAGTACTCTTTAAAGAACTATCCAGACTTTTCAACTTCTTTTGTGAGACAAAAATCAACCTTTCCACTAGGGAAGCAGACCTGGAATTTTTGACCTTATTATAATCATGACCCCTAGGAAGGTGTGGCTCTTCACTGTCAGAAGAATAAAGGCATAGAGTCCAATTTATTTGAAAAACTATGAAAATAGAATCTTATTTTAACACTGAACTTATAACACGTTTTTATCTTAATTCAGATCTCTCTGTGGAGCCCCAGTCTTGAGAGAGTCATACATCAACCAGGTATCTTTATTTGGATACCCCACAAATAACTCCAATTTGGCATTCTGAATTCATGTCTTCAACTTCTAATCCTATGTGCTCTGCATCTCCTGCCCTGATTAGTGACACCACACTCATCCAGTTACCAAATAGGAAGCTTAGCCCTCCAACGTACTTCCTTTTATTCACTGTCCCCTATATCCAGTACCTAAGTCATACTGATTGTACTTCTCTGATATTTCTGTAATGCTTCTCCTGGATGATGATGAAAAAAATGAAAATGAATTAATAATAGTAGCAGTAGTAACAGCATCAGCAGTAGTGGAAGGAGTAGTAGCTACAACTGCCATTTATTGATTTCTTGACCATTTAACCTTTACCATGCATACCCCTCCCCCCTTGCAAAAAAAGAACTGAAGAATACAGAATAACACAGCAAAATGCTAATGCTGACAGTGGTAACTCCTGCATCATAGAATTCCAGATAATTTTTTTTATTTCCTTCTTATAAAGTATGAAAAGCAAAGCAGTCTTTTAGATTTTTCAAAGTCTGTTTTACTTTAGTGATAGGTAATGAAGAATGCTAAAATGTTTCTTATTTGTTAACAAATCAACCAACAAATCAAATCTAGATTACAAATAAAGCATGATAAAAACAGTAAGTAGTTTACACTTTCAAAAAGTCATTTCAAAATTCTTCTCACAAGCCTAAGATAATTTAATATTCATGGTATTCTCTTTGTTTAGCTTTAGGTGTCTTCTCACTCTCCAAATACCAACAGAATATCCAGCAAACAAAAATCAAAGACTTGTAGTCATCAGGTAAATTAAATGTTAATTAAGCCTAATGTAACATACCACATTACTATTTTTTTTCTTAATAGCTAAAATTGATTAAGCAAAAAAAGAGATAAAGAAATTCTAGAGAATGGAGCAAAACAAATCCATTCTTTACATTACCTAGAGTCATAATATAGAAATTTCCTCTATAGACATGAAAATGTTAACTTCTGTTAGAAGGATAGATTTTCTCCTTTTTTTAGAATCTGATTGTCCTGAATTTGAATAATACTTGTCCTCTTTCTATATAACTCTGGGGAGGTTATTCAACCTCACTGAACCTCTGAAAAATGGGATAAATTGTATCTATCTCATAGGGACAGTGACCATGTATTCAGGTTTGCCTAAGGCAATTTCAGTCTATGCTGCTTATCCCAGATTAATGATTAACACTACTCCCTTCACTTTCACCAGTGTCCCAATTAGGACAATAAAAATACATGGTTAACTATTACAGATTGAACTGTGCCTCTCCTCCAATTCATATGTTGAAGTTTTAACCCCCATTACCTCAAAATGTGTCCTTGCAAATGTTATTTGAGTAGCGTAGATCCCTAATCTATATACAAGAAGATGGTCATGCAAAGACACACACAAGGAGTACTCCCTGTGAAGAGTCCAGTGATGTGGCCACAAGACAAAGAACTACCAGAAGCCAAGAGAAAGATCTCAAACAGGTCCTTTCTTAGTGCCAGAGGGAGCTGGCCCTGATGACACCTTGATCTTAGACTTCTAGCCTTCAGAACTGTGCAACAACAAATTGTTTAAACTACTCAGTTTGTGGTACTTTGTTACAACAGTCCTAGCAAACGAATACAGTCACTGGACTCATAAGGTTAGCAAATTTTTATAGTTTTTTAAAAAGTTTATTTATTTTTGAGAGACAGCATGAGCAAGGGAGGGACAGAGACAGAAGGAGAGAGAGAGAATCCCAAACAGGCTCTGAGCTGACAGTACAGAGCCTGATGTGGAGCTCAACTCACAAAACCACAAGGTCATGACCTGAGCTGAAACTGAGACTCTGACACTTAACCAACTGAGCCACTCAGGTGCCCATTAACATTTTTTTAATGTTTATTTATTTTTTAGAGAGAGAGAAAGCGGGGGAGGGCAGAAAGACAAGGAGACACAAAATTCGAAGCAGGCTCCAGGCTCCGTGCTGTCAGCACAGAGCCCAATATAGGGCTTGAACTCATGAGCCATGAGATCATGACCTGAGCTGAAGTTGGACGCTTAACCAACTGAGCCAACCAGGTGCCTAATTTTGGCAATTACTATCTTTACTGATGTCTCTCTGTGCTGCACATGAGGCATATGTAAACTGCCCAGAAGAAGAGAAACTGGTACCTCCAGAGGACTGAATTTCTGCTCCGTTCCTACTCCAACCCTGAGATCCAGTGATAATGAGCTGATATGTTTGGGAAATTTGGGTAAGTCCAATTCCACTCATTCATTGTAATATCCCAGAACAGAACTCTAATCTTAAAGGATGTCACTGGGTAAATGGCTTTGATGAATAGAATTCATTTGAAATCTAGCCTGCGTGATTTGCAAATCAGCTTACACTCTACATTAAACTGCTACCCTCTCTATGCATTTGTTTGGAGCATCTTTAAGGCAATCAAGCCCTTACGACTCTGAGGACAAAGCCATCTGTGGTCCCGCACAATCTGCAGCTGAAGGTGACCTGTACAAGTGAACATGCTAATAACTATTAAAGTCATTTGCCTAATTTTCATTTTTAAAGGAAGCTGTTATTCTTAGTTGGTTTTTTTTACATTATGCATATGATACTTTCCTTCATTATTTCAAATTATTGTGATGCATATGTCTCTAGGAAATATTTTTATCTATACATTAGATTATTCTGGAGTAAACAGGAACTAATCTTCAATTTGAGTTAACCCTGAGAATATAAATCTTTCTTTTTTATTTGAGAGAGAGAGAGAGAGAGAGAGAGAGAGAGAAAGCCTGTGTACGTGAGCTGGGGAGGAGGGCAGAGGGAAAAAGAGAGAGAGAGAAATTTTTTTAATATTTATTTATTTTTGGGTGAGCTCAAGTGGGGGACAGGGACAGAGAGAAAGCGACAGAGGATCTGAAGTGGGCTCTGCGCTGACAGGCTGACTGCAGTGAGCCTGATGCGGGGCTTGAACTCATGAACTGCAGGATCATGACCTGAGCCAAAGTCGGAGGCTCAACCGACTGAGCCGTTACATATGCCATTACGTATCATAATGTGGCTAGTATTTATGTTAATTAGGGTTAGAGTTTCTAAAGTTATTGACAAAAACTCTGCTCCTTGCAATAGCAGTTAACATTAACCAGATTTTTCTGGCTGGTAAATTCAAGCATTCTTTTAGTTATCAAAGCTCATCAGGAAAAAGTAGAGGGCAAGTCAGGAATGTGTGTTATGTCTCAAAGCAGGTCCCAAGTTAATGCAAATACTAACATAATATTAAGCTGCATACTGAGAACCACCTTCAACATTCAGAAGGGAAATACAATACTGGAAAATATCTATGAGATTTAGCTACCGACAGCCAAATTTAATGACCACAGCAGCACAAATAATATTGACATGTACATAAAGGCAAAATATTTTTCACTTAACTAAGGAAAATAGATAAATTCTTTTAATTTGCTTCTTTCTTAAAATTATATTCTGACACTATAGTCTTAAAATCCACCTGTGTTTTCTTCAAACATATCAAGGAACAAACAGAAGCATGGTGGCAATTGTAAACGGTTGATTTCAAGTTGATTTTCAAAATGCCACAAAGTGGATACTGAATGAAGCTAATTTAGTCATGCATTAAATATTTCTTGAGCACATAACATCTTCTAGTTACTATCCTGGGCTTTGGGAATGCAATTGTAAATAGTCACAAAGTCACTGCCTTTTCAATTTTACTAGTGTACTGAAAAGACAAGAAAAAGTAAAGAAAAAACAAAATGATTTCAGATATTGATAAATTATATGAAGAAAATAGGTTTCAAAAAACAGAGATAGGTTTTAAGAAGACCTCTGTGGGAATGGGGAGAAGGACTGAGCCAACTTTGTTACAAAAGGCAAAAGAAGTGAATGAATGCCAATGTCAATCCTTGATGCCAATTTCACATGATTGAAGCACACTATTTTTTTAACTCTTCATATTTGAATTAGAACTATTTAAGGGGGGCCTGGGTGGCTCAGTTGGTTGGGCACTGGGCTTCAGCTCAGGTCATGATTTTGCAAGTTCGAGCCCCATGTCGGGCTCTGTGCTGGCAGCTCAGAGCCTGGAGCTGCTTGGGATTCTGTGTCTGCCTCTCTCTCTGCCCCTCCCCCAGTCATGCTCTGTCTGTGTCTGTCTGTCTGTCTCTCTCTCTCCAAAGTAAATAAACATTAAAAAAAAGAAGTATTTAAGCTTACTGAACTTGAAGTAAGTGCCTCCAAATTCTCATAGCTGGCCCACCTAAGATTGAAATAGCTTAAGTATTTGAAATGTGCAGGGAGGAGGGTAGAGAATGTTCAGAAAAGAGCTGCAGAAAATTGGAGAGGGCCTTCTTTTTTTTTTTTAATGTTTTATTTATTTTTGAGGTAGAGAGAGGCAGAGCATGAACAGGGGAGGGGCAGAGAGAGAGGGAGACACAGAATCTGAAGCAGGCTCCAGGCTCTGAGCTGTCAGCACAGAGCCTGACGCGGGGCTCAAACTTACAGACCGCAAGATCATGACCTGAGCCGAAGTCAGACGCTCAACTGACTGAGCCACCCAGGCACCCCGGAGAGGGCCTTCTTGATGCAGCTAGTGGTAACAAGAGGGGACAGGTGGATGCCACATGGAGCACCTTATCAGAGTCTAGCCTAGTCCTCAAACAAGTTACCTTGAGTCTTTGAAGAAGAAAATGCACAATGACCACAACCATCCTCTGGTAAAAATAGCTAAAAACAGGAAAAATCAGATTCTGGTTTAATATATGCCATTAGGATTATAATTTATTGACATTACCGTATGGAATGTAATTTTAATTAAAGACATCAGAACTCTAGACCTCACCAAAGGATTAACATATTAATATTAAAACAGAATCCTCAAATGTGTGAAGGTAGTGCAGGTTAGCATGTATCTTCATGACAAAAGGACCCTAAAGCCACAACATCACTGACCATCCATCTATTGTTCCACAACCAGCCTCAAAGTCCAACGTCTTAGAAACCTTGATATTCTCAAATTAGCCCCTGGATTTAAGAAATAAATTTGGCCACTCTATAAAAGGGATCTGCAATCAAATTTTATTTCAGGCTACTAAACACACTGCAACACATTTAGCAATAATGACCATGACCAACCTTGAAGATTAAAAAGTGTTAAAATGATAACTTTCATGTTCTGTATATTTTACCACAATTTAAAAACAGAAATGTAAAGCCAATGAGCCCTATGCTGTGGAAGATTTTAAGCAGCAGAAAAGCTTAATATATAATGCATTCATTTTAAGAGATTTTGATTAAAATACAAGATTATTTTCTGAAAATATTTTAATAATTTTAACTTTTATTTTGTCAATATAATTAAAACCTATGAGACTTCAGAGACCTCTCATAAGTTTCTAAAGAGATGAAAAGATGAATACACACAGACAACATAATTTAAGATAAAATAAAGTTAAACTCCCACTTTCAATGAATTCAAATGAAATAATGTTTAAATAATTGGATTAAATAACACAACGATTTGGGGGCCATAGTTTTACTTTTCACTTTGAGTTTTCCAACAAACAATCAATTTTGGAGAGGGCAAATTTCAACTGAAAAAGCAAAACTTAAAAGTGTATGCAAAATATAAGTTCTATATGGGAATTCTTTGGAGCTTTAAATTTGTTTTCCACAAATATCATGAGACTATCTTGTTTTGCTTTTGTGGACTAAGGGCATTGTTGTAAGACATCAAAGTGACTCATTCTAAATAAAAATTAAATAAAAAATGTAATTGCACAAGCACCACCCAATCACTTTTCCAATTCCACCATTCCAAACCCCTCAATTTATGGAGCATCTAATAAACTAAAAGTACACCACAGAGAGAAGTGAAATGTTACCCTGACAGATGGGAGTAACTGAAGTTCATTCTTGGCACTTTTCTATTAATTGAAATACTTCTTTTTTTTTTTTTCCTGCAGCAGAAAGAGCCATGAAACCCCACTGACCTCACTGAACCCCACGTTGTTATGCTTGGAATGCTCCTATTAATCAGATCCCAAAATCTCACTTGATCTGAAGAAGTTAAGCCCAAGGACACCCTCTCTGAAAGAAAGACATCAAAAATCTGAACTTGACATCTTCTCCTTGAGTAATTCAACTTTTATTTATTTTCTTTTTGGAATATTTATTCCCAACCAGAGAGAGCACTGTGGTTTTTTTTTTTTTTTAATGTTTGTTTATTTTTGAGAAAGAGAGAGAGAGAGAGAGAGCAAGCAGGGGAGGGGCAGAGAGAGAGAGGGAGACACAAAATCTTAAGCAGGCTCCAGGCTCCGAGCTGTCAGCACAGAGCCTGATGTGGGCTCAAACTCACAAACTGCAAGATCATGACCTGAGCCAAAGTCAGAGGCTTAACCAACGGAGCCATCCACGCACCTTGTATTTCAACTTTTAAAAGTTTGAACAGTTTACTATTAGAAGGAAATTTCTTCTAATTTGCTAATTAGAAGAAATTAGTAACTTCTAATAGTTACTATTAGAAGGGCAATAAAATATAAAAATCAAAATTAATGAATGAGGAAACATTCATTAACTGAATGAATCAAAATTCAAAATTTTTGCCATCTGAATCAAAACAAACCAATTTTTTAATGCAATTTCTATGAATGGAGCTAAGAAAAAGCAAAAGATGCATTCTTTTCCTGAGTATAGTTACAGTGTCCATCCCTCATTTCTAAAGAGATGCCAAATCAAATGAGGTGAGGTTCATAGAGGAACAGAAAAATAGGAGAGCCATGTGCTCACTAATTTTCTAATCTCAAATAAAAAGCCACAACTATTTATGGGTTGAAGGCAATATAAAAACTGCGTTTTACAGATGCAAACAAAATAGAACATGAGAGGCAGAATAAAAAAAAGACAAGAGTTCATGAAGATGTAGCTAGGAAAAGAAAGTAAAAGACTCCCTAGTGAAGATGCTCTGACTTCAGCCAACCAGGTGTATACATGACATGATCACATGTGATGTCTGAAGGGAGCGCGACACCTTCACAAAGTCCTTCACGTGAGCGCTGACAGAAGCAAAGGCAAATGTCGCACAAACAGGAGAAACATCTGAACAATCCAGACACGGGCAAAGTTTTAAAAACTCTGACCAAGAAAGAACAATTCCTACACGAGTTCTCCCAACTACTGTATGAAGGGACACTTTAAGGCAGGTAAGTAGACAAAGGGAAGGTAATTACTGATTTGGTTTTGTTCGTAGGGAGTCAGACTTCGTTGGGAAAACTAAGAATTTCACCCAGCAGTTTCCCATATTTAGGAATCTCCACCGGAAACGTTATTTAGCCCAGTATTTATGAGCATAGTTTGTGAACAGAGGTCCTGGAGTGATGAAGTAGTCAAACCTCAGGAGCCTGCACACAGAGGGTCTACCTACTAACAGTGCCAGTGAGCAAGAATCAAGAGTATATAACTCTGAACAGCAAGAAACTGTGAAAATGATTCTCCTTACCCCCAAACCAGAAAAGGAATAAAACCTTCCCCAGCCCCAAGGCACACTTCGGAGTTGCAGGAAAACAACACACAGAGAAGCTGTTCTCAGGGGAGAAAGTGGTAGCAATGGTAGAAGAAAGTGTATATCAGAGGAAACAAATCTCTTATAGTTTTCCTAAACTAAAGGAAAATGTCGGTGCCCCAAATTGGATACAGGTCGCTATTCATATTATGTAGAAATGTACTAACAGATAAAGCTGTTGAGATACAGTTGATGAAAACTGTTGTCTGGGTCACTTCCATTATATCAAATAATACAATCAAAAGATCCAAGTATACCAAAAAAAATGGAAGAGATGATAAAAAGAGAGGTACCAAACAATGGTACATTTTAAAAAGTTTACTTATTTACGTATTGAGAGAGAAAGAGACAGCATGAGCAGGGGAGGGGCAGAGAAAGAGGGACAGAGGATCCCAAGCAGGCTCTGTGCTAGCACAGAGCCCAACACGGGGCTCGAACATATGAACTGTGAGATCATGACCTGAGCTGAAAGAGTCAGACACTTGGGGCGCCTGGGTGGCTCAGTCGGTTAGACGTCCGACTTTGGCTCAGGTCATGTTCTCGAGGTTTGTGGTTTGAGCCCAGCGTCGGTCTCTGTGCTGACAGCTGGGAGCCTAGAACCTGCTTTAGATTCTGTGTCTCCCTCTCTCGCTGTCTCTCCCCCACTCACACTCTGTCTCTGTGTCTCTCAAAAAAAATTAAAAAAAAAAAAAGGCAGATGTTTAACTGACTGGGCCACCAAGGTGCCTCAACAGTGGTACATTTCAAATCATCCCTATTTTTGGAGTCATTGTGACTACATTACTAATCCAGTTGATGACTGTTCATGATGCCACATTCCAAGACCAGTGTTACGCCCTCATTCTTCCCTCTGTGCCTCATATCCACCCGATGACAAATCCCGACATAAGCACTATAGTTTTTGCATTAGAAACTAGGGCCTTTGAAATGTTTGAAAAAATTTTTAAAAAAGGTTATAATACTACCAATGAAAATGAAAATGAATATTTCTCCCTTTCTTTTAAGCTGTTATATATGCTTATCACTAACTCAAAAATCAAGTGGGAGGAGTGAAGTACAGGAAGAGTAAAAAATAGGGAAAAAATATTAACATTCGACTGATGTGGTCAGTATTCAAAAACGATCTGAAGTGTCAAAATAACGCAGAGAAAACAAAAGTCATGTAGTTTAAGACTTTACCCAGGAATGACTTCTTAAGGAAAATGTAAGGCTCTGGAATTGTGATACTCAGAATATCATTTATTTGTATGCAGATTCTACACTCAGCTGTTCTGTTAACTCTTAGATTATCTGCAGGTAAGAGGACACTCAATTTGGCCTAATATTAGTAATTAACCACCTAGAAAATAAACATAGCAAAATAAGCTTCCTCTCAACATAGAAGGTAATCTAATTCTTGTAAAAATGTAGAAAACATGCCTTTAATGTTCATCTGTGTTTATAATTACTTTGCTAATCACCTATTTTTATTTACTCATAATTATCATATTGTCTTAATACAGTTTATAATCATTTATAGCTACTTTTTTATAACTTTGAATATTCTAAAAAGAATAAATGAATTCCTTTAGAAAAAGAATGAGGGGCGCCTGGGTGGCTCAGTCGGTTAAGCGGCCGACTTGGGCTCAGGTCACGATCTCATGATCCGTGAGTTCGAGCCCCGTGTCGGGCTCTGTGCTGACAGCTCAGAGCCTGGAGCCCGTTTCAGATTCTGTGTCTCCTTCTCTCTCTGCCCCTCCCCTGTTCATGCTCTGTCTCTCTCTGTCTCAAAAATAAATAAACGTTAAAAAAAAAACTAAAAAAAAATAAAAAGAGAATAGATGTGTTTCTGAAAAGTTAAAAAAAAAAAAAAGAAAAGAAAAAGAATGAGAAAACAGCGGCTAAAATCCAAGCATAATCAAATTATGATATACTGATCCTTTATTTCTAAGCTGATCACAGGTATTTACTAAAAAAATTAACTGTTTCCTAAGACAGTGATTTATTACTACATTCAAATGACAATGTGGAAGCAAGCCTAAACAGAAGGGCCAACACAGCCGGTATCTATTAACACAAAAAGTTGGTTGGAACTGTAGGCAAGTAATTAACCTTCTGGCCCAGAGCTTTAAAACCCCAAAAGCAGTTCCTAGAATTTCTTTCATAATTTATGAACAACTGATGGAATTCATGTCACAGTCCATGGATTCCCTTGCAGAATTGACCCCAGCTCTCACTGACCCTAAGAAGCTATAAACCAACAGGAGAATGTGCTCCACTATTTCGGCTGACCCGCAGAGTGCCATCCCTGTCTCTGTAGCTTAGGAAACGGGATGATAAATTACAGAGCTGCCAGCCAGGCACAGACCTAAACATTCACCTTCACTGATGGTGACGGCGACACACAGTACATGCACCCTCACTTACCCCAAGGCATCCCTGTTTGACAGCAAACCCTCCTCTATGTTGCACAGATGATCTATATTCTGCTGCTAAAGGTTATAAAAAGATGATGATGATGACACTGGGAACAGAGGGGCGGGCCGTATATCAAGGGAGGTGGCGTAACTGGTTAAATTCAGGCAGGAATACCCAAGACAAAGCACACAGCAACCGTGGCGGCGGCAGCTCACACTACTGCCTGCGCGCACTGGGCTAGGCGCGGTGCAAGGATCCTGACGTAGACCTTCACTTGTTCCTCAAAGCAATGCTATGAAGTGAGCACTATGCTTCTCCTTGTTCTTTAGATGAGGAAACTAAGCTTTGAAGAGGTTAAGCAACTTACTGTAAAGCTCACACTGGGAGGAAATAAATAAAATGGAGTGAGTGCCTGTCATCTGACTCCAGGATCCAGATATAGGATATGATCGAGGTATTAAATAACAAGGAAGTAGAGACAGCTGACTTTATGGTGAGAAAGTTTCTCCATAACTGGAATTAAGTAACAAACTACAGACCCTCAAGCTTCTAAATTGAGACTATCATCCTCAACTGGTTGATATATCAACGATCACCAAACATTATGGAAGGAATGTATGTAATTCTATAGTTAGTTCAAGAGTAACAGTAAAAATTAGAATAAGAACTAAAAATACCAGCAATGTGTACACTGAAAAAAGTTTAAGCCTTTAGCTCCAGAGGAACAACAGTAGCATAACCTTAGCAAATCACTGAATTTTGCAGGGCATGGGTTCAATTAAGAGGCTTAAACTAGAAAATTTATGAAATTCACTTCTATTCTAAAAGTGAAGACTATTATACTTTATGTTTTTATTATTTTTAAAATTTTTAAATTTTATTGAAATCCAAGTTAGTTAACATATAGTGTAATGATTTCAGGAATAGAATGTGGTGATTCATCACTTACATATAACACCCAATGTTCATCCCAACAAGTGCCCTCCTTAATGCCCATCACCCATTTAGTCCATCCCCCCACTCAATACCTCCTTCAGCAACCCTCTTCTCTCTATTTAAGAGTCTCTTATGGTTTGCCTCCCTCTCTCTTTTCATCTTATTTTTCCTTCCTTCCTCTATGTTCATTTGTTTTGTTTCTTACATTCTACGTATGAATGAAATCATATATTTATCTTTCTCTGACTTATTTCACTTAGCCTAATACACCCTAGTTCCATCCACGTTGCAAATGACAAGATTTCATTCTTTTTGATGGCTGAGTAATATTCCATTGTGTGTGTGTACATGTGTGTATGTGTATGTGTGTATACCACATCTTCTTTATCCATTCATCAGTCAATGGACATTTGGGCTCTTTCCATAATTTGGCTATTGTTGATAATGTTACTATAAATATTGGGGTGCATGTGTCCCTTCGAATCTGTATAAAAGCAACTGCCTTGTACACACCTGCCATGTATGATCCTTTTCTAATCACCTAATTATGAAGGATGAATGGACTTTACAAGGTGGATACAAGGTTTGTAAAAATAACATTTTCAAAGTTAATGGGAAAAAAAACCCACGAAGTTTTGTCAGACTTCATCCATGCAATACAGAATGGTGGTAATGGGTAGAGGAGAAGAGAGGGGAGGGAAAACAAGGTGAAGCAAGGACACGACTGGTTGGCTATTTAAGATAGTAAAGGATAATATCAATCAAAATGTGAATAAGGGGAGTTTTTAAATGTTTTTTTAAGCACTGTTGACTAAAATTAAAACAGTGACATAAACACTAAGACGCCTCCTGGAACTAACAGGTAGTAATCTAATAGCTAAGTTATCATTGTCTTACAGAATGACCCCATTAATCATGGACAAATAAAATAAGACCTGTTCTAAGAAAATTAATATGAAGGAAACTGCCTTTAATATTACACAAAGCAACACTGTCACTGTACTGATAGGAAATGATGAAAGATACCAATTGGGAAACTGGAAGGAAGAAACACAAACAGGAGTCCTGTTTTCCTTCATAAAACTTAATGTTATTTGATGTTATAAAAAAGGAGATTTGGTTTCCCCAAATATTGGTGGACAGTTTCAATATTACAAAAAAAATGAAATTGACTCCTTCAACATAATGGGGAAAAAATAAAGACTATTAGCTCTATAAAAATCTTACTGTACGTCCATTTCACTAAAAGGCCCAACTATCAATTAATAATCATTTCCTAGAGATAAAAAAGTAATCTGTTCAACTACATGGCATTCTGAAAAATGTCAAACTATGTATATGTCAAGTATTTTTCCAGAAAACAAAACTATGGAGACAGGAAAAAAGATCAGTGGTTGCCAGTCATCAAGGGTTGGGGGATAAAGAGGTAAAGCACAGAGGATTTTAAGGTAGTGCAAGTGTCTTAAAATAGGATATTTTATGCAATATGCTGTAGGACAGCATACTGATGAACTCATATCATTATACATGTGTCCAAACCCAAAGAATGCACAACACCAAGAGTAAACCCTAATGTGAGCTACAGACTTTGGGTAATTATGATGTGTCAATGTAGGTTCATCAGTTGTTACACACATACCACTCTGGTTGTGGATGTTGATAACAGGAGAAGGTATATATGTGGGGGGGGGGGAGGGAACAGATGGGGAAATCTCTATACCTTCCCTTCATTTCATTGTGAACCTAAAACTGCTCTAAAATAATAAAGGCAAAAAAAAAAAAATATCTGGGAAAATAAATTTAATCATCATTTTCTATGTTATTGCCTGTCATAAAGGTGACTCAGGAGAAAATGAACAGATGCATATGAATGCTAAATGCCCGTGCACGCACACACACACACATACACACACACACACACACCTTCCATTTGACTCTAAAAGATAAAACTCTCAGGTGAGCCTGGGTGGTTCAGTCAGTTAGGCATCTGACTCTTAATTTTGGCTCAGGTCATGATCTCACAGTTGGTGAGCTGGAGCCCAGGGCAGGTCTCTGCACTGACAGTGCGGATGCAGAGTCTAGCCTATATGATATTCTCTCTCCTTCTCTCTCTGCCCCTCCCCCTGCAAGTGTGTGCTCTCTCAAAAATAAACATTTAAAAATTATTATAAAGGATAAAACTTTCATACTATTAAAATAATATGTGACTTGTAGAATTTCATTCCTCATCTTTTTTACTGGAGAACTTAATGAATTTGTGTAATTCTTGTGTAATTATAATAACTGGGTAGCAGCCATGTAGCTTTTGTAGTAAAAAAGAAGATATAACACCAAAATAAAATAGAACTTAAAGTCATAAGATTTGGATCTTACTACCTTGACTGGATAGGTCACTTGCTTCTCTGAATCTTTGCCTCATCTAGAAAGTAAGAATGGTCTTAGAAACCCAGGACACTAGCCATGGAAGGATTAACTCAGATAATATTTGAAAGAGCTTCTCTCCTTCAATAAACTTGATTAAAAACCTGAGCCTGATCTGGCCCTAACCTTTAGTTCAGAATCTAGTCATGGAACAAATATGCAAGGTAAGGATAATATCATAATTGAAAAAAGACATTTATATATAGTAAATAATGGGGGTGCCAGGGTGGCTCAGTCAGTGAGCATCCGACTTCGCCTCAGGTCATGATCTCACAGTTTGTGGGTTCAAGTCCTGTGTCAGGCTTTGGGCTGACAGCTCAGAACCCACTTGGGATTCTCTCTCTCCCTCTCTCTTTGCCTTTCCTCCACTTGCACTCTGGGCTCTCTCTTTCAAAAATAAATAAACATTTAAAAAAGCACATAGCAAACAATGAGAACCCCAAATCTCCACTAGATGAGAGGCTACAAAGAGCAACAGACTATAATATACTACACAATTGTTTGTCATGATTCCAGTTCCTGTAGAGTGAACCTTGTCAAACAAAATGGATAGGGCATTTGTCAGGACCAATTTCCTTTACCTTTTCTAACAAGAATTTTTAAAACTAGGCAATTCCAAGTTAAAAGGAATCATAGTAAGTTTTTAGTGTTGGTTGGCCAAATATGGTTCTTTATTTCTTCATTTAAGCACTGTAATTTTTTATATATTGGTGAGCTAAATCTTAAACTATGTTGTTAACTATTATTTGTTGTACAATTGTTTCCAACCAATTACATGATGAAGCCATGAGGTAAAGAATGGAAAGGAGAGCAAAGGGCCCAACTTTATATTGAGGTGGGACTGGCTGATAGATTAGGGAATTTAGCGATTAATTCTTTGATTCTAGCATTTCCTGAGGTGACTGCCACAATTTTTATGTTATTTTATGAAAAAGTGATTTTATAGTCAGTTAAATTTAGATTCAAATCCAGGATTTTTCAACATGAAGCCAACATGCTTTCCACTATCCCACAGGAACTGCAATCTATTTGTAGATTCCTTTATTCAAGAGGCATTCACTAAGTTCTTTCTCTATGCCAGGCAGTTCTTTGAATAGTAAACAAATAAGTTATCAGATATGAGCACAGCTCTAAGGGAACAGAGAATCTACAGATGGCTGAAGAAGTATGAGTATTTGGAAGCATGCAGTGTTGAGAGCAGTATAAGATAGAGCATGCCAACCTATCTTGAAGGGTAGGGGATGGTCAGGTAATATATCACAGAGAAAGTTACATTTCATTGGAAAGCAAACGAAGCCCAATAAGGGAGCCCGGGATGTCAAATGGGAAAAGAACTGGTAGTTGATGAGTTCCATGAAATAAGGGGCAGTCACTTTGCACAAAGCAAGGGGAAACCACTACAATAACTGGGTAAGCCTCACCATCTCTTTAAGCCTTCTTTGGGAAAGAATACATATATTTTCCACTGTATTGTTTTTTAAAACTTCTAAAAGCCCTGTATGCCAATAGCAAATTTCATGGAATTCCTTTTTCAAGATGATTAGGCCTGAAGTGATAAAACTCTTCTTTTTCAGAAGAATCTGAGTTTTCTTTGAGCAGCACTACTATAAGCAACAAAACAAAACAACAGAAAGTCTGTTTATATTTAAAGACTAGAAGTCTTCCTGTTGAAGGAACTAGGCTCTGAGGGAGATGTGAACAAGATGTAAGCTATGAAGCTGGATGTTCTGAGCCGCCATCTGTATCCACTCAGTTGTTCTCATTGGAATAAGACACTCCCACGTTTAACTATGAAAATTTTGAAACATGAGGAAAATGGAAAAATCGTATAGTAGGCACTATAGCCCTCACTTAGGTTTTCATGTCACCATATTTGCTTTCTCATTTTTTCCTTTTAAAACATACAGTTTTTACACTTTTTGCTGGCCCTTTTGAGAATAAGATGCAGAAACCTGTCACACCTTAATAATTTAGCATAAATCTAATAATAGTTGTTACCTGCATAATCATAATGTTAATATACTTTAAATATTTTATTATATAAGAAGCTTAGTATATAAAAATTAGAAAACACAGAAAATCATGAAGAAAATTCAAACTGCCCATGTGTGCAACACAAATAACCACAGCTAATAATTTAGTATTTAACTCTAGTACCTTTATATAGAAATGTTTCATCCTTACAAAAATACATCATTTTGGTTTTGTAACTTATATTGCTTATTTTGTTCATGTTAACAAATAATATAATATGTAATATTTTTTTATTCCTTACAGAATATTCCAATTTATAGATGTATCATAATTTATTTAACCAATCTCTTCAATGTTGGATATGAAGGCTCTATTTCCATTTATTTTGCTACTATCAACAGCTCTTTAAGGACGGGACAATATTCTTTTTTTTTTAACAAAATTTACTGCCTATAATCTCTTTTTTAGACTTAGAAATCAAGCATACTTTGGGTGTATGCCCAACAAGGAAGATGATAATAATTTAAAAAGCCAAGGACAAGTTTTGATAAAGGTATATTAAATTTTGAAAGGTTATCTTGGAGCCCATTATGGTTTAATTTCAAGAAAGAAATTAATGAAACACTAATAGTTCAGAATTCAAAACACCGCCAAAAATAATTTTTCCAACCAAGTTCTCCATTAAACATTTATTAAAAAGAAAGGCCAGGTTAATCAGAAACAGAGGGACCTAAACACGTTTTTTCCCATTGAAAATGCATTTTTCCAAAGGTAATACATTAAGAAAATCCCATGATTATTTATGCCAGACAACATGATAGTAAATTAGCTCCTTATCAATAGTCAATCAAGATTATGTTTATAAATTATTAAAGCTTCAGCATATTCAATGATTTAGGATCTTGAAAAACTTGACAGGAAAGGAAAAGCTACTGAACATAAAATTCTCATGATATCCTGTAAGAAGGAAACCTAAGAAAAGGAGAAAATTATACGAAATTATATCAATCACTTGCTTTTTCTGTACAATCAGGACATGGTGCTAAGCCTCTGGCATAATTTTAAGTCCACCTGCCTTCAGTGTGATTCTCTGCTCCTGTCTTTTGCTTCTCTCTTCTTTTCTTTTTGTTGTTCTCTGCTTCTGGTTTGTCCCCAAAACTTCACTTTCCCTAGATTCTTCTAAGCAAGAAGACCTCCTTTCTTTAGGGCACCCATTATTCATAGCCATTATGTATACTGTTTGATATGTTCTTGGTTATGGTTTCATTTAATAGTATTTAAGAGGGTACTCTAGGGGCGCCTGGGTGGCTCAGTCAGTTGAGCGTCCAACTTTGGCTCAGGTCATGATCTCACAGCTCGTGAGTTCAAGCCCCGCGTCGGGCTCTGTGCTGACAGCTCAGAGTCTGGAGCCTGCTTCTGCTTCTGTGTCTCCCTCTCTCTCTGCCCCTAACCCACTCGCATTCTGTCTCTGTCAAAATTAAATAAACATTAAAAAAAAATTAAAAATAAAAAAAGAGGGTACTCTAAGATAACAAATATTACTTTGATATTCTGTGTTTTAGCTTTAGCCAAATAATTTCCAGAATAAGAAATTATGTTCCACTGTTTTTCTTTCCTCCACCTATGTATAATAATTGTACTATTGATTCTTTAGCTTATGTAAACTAACATTTCCTCATCCGCAAGACAGTTACTGTGATAGACACTGCACCAGGTGCTGGGAATACACTGATAAAGTCAAATACTATGGTTCTTGAATAGGAATCTTCAGCAATGTAATCTAGCTAAATAGTTTACCACATCCGGTCTAGCTACTGAAAACCATTTAAGATTCATGTACAATAGTCTGGCTATCAATATTAAGAGTATTTTTTTCAAGTCTTTTCAAGTACTTCTCTACTTGAGAGAGAAAATCCAGACAAGGTTCTTTCAAGAATATTTAATTGTTTAAAGATATTTGCAAATGATATATTCAGTAAGGGACTGATATTCAAAATATAAAGAACTCATACAACTAAGACCCAAAGAATAAATAATCCACTAAAAGAAACGTGCAGAGGATCTGAATAGACACTTTTCCAAAGAAGACATACAGATGGCCAACAGACACATGACCAGATGCTGAACATCATTAAGCATTAGGGAAATGCAAATCAAAAACACAAAGAGATAATATCTCACATCATTAAGAATGGCTAGTAACAAAAAAAACCTAGAAATAACAAATAGTGGTGAGAATGTGGACAAAGGGGGGCCCTGATACACTGTTGGTGAAAATGTAAATTGAGGAAGCCACTCTGGAAAACCGTATGGAGGTTCCTCAAAAAATTAAAAATACAAGTACCATACAATGCAGTAATTCCACTTCCTGGTATTTACCCAAAGAAAATGAAAACACTAACTCAAAAAGATGTATGCCCCTCTAAATTTCTTGCAGCTTCATTTATAGGAGCCAAGACATGAAGGCAATATAAGTATCTATTGGTAGATAAATGGGATAAAGAAAACATAGTATAAATACATTATGGAATATTACTTAGCCATAAAAAAGAATGACATCTTGCCATTCACAACAACATGGATGGATCTAGAGGGTATTATGCTAAGTGAAGTAAATTAGAAAAAGACAAATACCATATTATTTCACTTATTTGTGGGATCTGAAAAACAAAACAAATGAACAAACAAATAAACAAATACTAACAATAGCAACAAAAAGAGAAACAGGCTTACAAATATAGAGAAGAAACTAGTGGTTGCCAGAGGAGAAAGCAGTGGCAGGGGGGTGGGAGGGTGAAATAGGTAAAGAAGATTAAGGGGTACAAACTTTCAGTTATAAAATAAGTCATGGGGATGAAAAGTACAGTATAGGGAATATAGTCAATAATATTGTAATAACTTTGTATGGTGACAGATGGTAACTAGACTTATCCTATACTTATGGTGAGCTTTTTGTGATGTATATAATTATCAAATCACTATGTTATATACATGAAACTAATCTTATATGTCAACTATACTTCATTTAAAAATATAAAAAAGAATATTTAGTTGTTTATACAGCCTTCACTAGGGCATAACCCTCCTCCATGGGAGAAATTGCACAAAAAGTCATAAGAAATGAAGACAACTCTTTAGGAAGCAATCCATGACATAATGGATATTATGGTTGCCTCACCTTTTTTCAATAAAATCTTACAGCATTCAAACAATATTCCAAGGACCTTTTAAATTTAAAAAGGCCACATCTGAAGTCAGTTATAGGAAGGAATTTTAAGAGGAGGCCCTGAGCCTTCTATAAAATGTAAAACTGCTATTCCCTATCCCATCCATTAGAATAGAATATAAAGTAAATCACAATTACATCACAACCAAACATTAGCTAAAGTATTTCTATTTCAGATATTTAACTTAGTTTGGGAAAGTAAACTTATTAAAAAAAATTTTTTTAATGTTTATTTATTTTTGACAGAGAGAGAGACAGATCATGAGCAGGGGAGGGGCAGAGAGAGAGGGAGACACAGAATCCGAAGCAGGCTCCAGGCTCTAAGCTGTCAGCACAGAGCCCAACTCAGGGCTCGAACTCACAGGCTGCAAGATCATGACCTGAGCCGGAGTCGGATGCTCAACCAAATGAGCCACCCAGGTGCCCTGGGAAAGTAAACTTATTTAAAATTTTCCGAGAGTAAGGAACTGGATTCTATAAAATTTTAAAGCAGAGAAAACAGCTAAGATTAGTTATTAATCCGGGATATAATATTACAATATTCCTTGTCTTAAAAGAATTGTATTTCTTTAAGTTGTTTTTATTACCAATTATAATCTACATACCTGTGTGGCTACGGATATGAACTCTCAGTGTACCACTGCTGGCAAATTTCTGGCCACAATATGGGCAGATTTTCTCCTTTTCTCCAGTATGGGTCTAAAGCGAAAGGAATAAAAAGAGTTAAGGATAAATATAAAGAATTAGGTAAAAATGATGAAATGCCTCTGACAATGGTAAATCCTTTTTTTCCAGGATTACGTTTCATTAAAATGATTTAATATCACAATGAGATTTTAAACAATTTATCACGGGTGTTCCCACTGCTTCAAAAAAAAAAAAAAAAAAAAAACCACCAAACTTTAGAATCATGCATCAGTGCTAATTTGAAAATAATTCTACAGTTTACTTTTTAAGCCTTCATGGAGCCCCCAAGTAAAAATGATTAAGTTATACAAAACCAGTATATGCTGGTAAAACCACATAATCAAAATGGGGTTACGGCTGCCCTTGACTGCTGCCAAGAAATACTTCCTTAGACGCATTTTTCACATTCTTTGTGTGTATTTAGCTCTTGAGGACAAAATTAATCTCAATAAAGTAATCTGTTACTTGCATTATGCTTGTCTGACTGGATTCATTTTACTGCAAAGCAAAAAGAAATATAAATCTGGTTTGATCTTTAAATCAGCAGGTGTTAATTGAGCAGTTTGAAAGAACATCCTTGCTCTCAACATACCTTTAATCTTGGCATAAAAACAATCATACAAAGAAAGATGAATATGTATCATCAAAAGTGAATTTTGACAGAATGTTAGAGAGTTCAAAGAAAAGAGTGACCTCTCCAAAAAGAGGAGGCAGATGGAGCTTTTACAACTTGTCTCACAATCTCATCAGGATACCAGCTATTCTACCAACATCAAAAAGATTGTTCCAATAATTGAGGGGTCAGAGCTATTTTCAAGTCCCATTATTTTTTAAACTTAGGAGAAGGGACAAAGAAGGGAGAAGGAGGAAATTACTTCGGATATCTGCACATTCTCAATGAAACTATTTTTTTTTTTAATTTCAATGATGACCTACAAATCAATAAAAGCAGACAGTGGATCACCTGGGTTACCACCATAAAACAGAGTTTCCAGGACTTGTGTTTGTATTAGTTTTTGTGCAAATTACTGGCATGTATTATTATTATTTGAATTGCCATGGGCTAATATAAAAAGAATAGGAAAGGTTTTTGAAAAATGAGGGGCATCTTTGGGGTTCCTGAGTAGCTCAGTTGGTTAAATGTCCAACTTAGGCTCAGGTCATGATCTCACAGCTCATGAATTCAAGCCCCATATTGGGCTCTGTGCTGACAGCTCAGAGCCTAGAGCCTGCTTCGGATTCTGTGTTTCTGTCTCTCTCTGTCCCTCCCCTGCTCACACTCTTTTTCTCTCTCTTTCAAAAATAAACAAACATTAAATTTTTTTTTTAAAAAAATGGGGGTGTCTGAGTGGCTCAGTCGGTTAAGGTGTCTGACGTCGGCTCAGGTCATGATCTCCCAGTTCATGGGTTCAAGCCCCACAGCAGGCTCTGTGCTGATACCTCAGAGCCTGGAGCCTGCTTCAGATTCTGTGTTTCTCTCTCTCTCTCTCTCTCTCTCTCTCTCTCTGTTCCTTCCTCAGTTGTGCTCTATCCCTCTCACAAAAACAAATAGACATTAAAAATATATTTTTTAATGATGTGTTACCAGAAGGGACACACTGCCTGGGATAGAAAAAGGGGTAGGGCAGTTACTTCATCACCTGATAATCTCAAAAGAGCACCAATGTAGCAAAACATTCTCATAATCCATATTAAATTAATTGCTCACTTTAATATAATTAGTTTCATAGCCTTATTGATATGTAATTTGAAATTTTTCATATTTGAATTATAATCTATATTTGTATATCAACTATTGTATATGTAATTTTTTAAAGAGCTATAAACTAAATACCTTAGTCAACATCAGTGTCTTTTTAAATATTTTTCCACCGAAAATTATTTATATTATAATCAAGATTGAGAAATACAGTCTAACCAACTGCCATACTAGCCAATGACACCAGCTACCACAGACATCTCCTTGATTCTGCACTTGGCAGGCACTTAACTTTCCATTTTCACTACAACTTCTTACACAAAACAGTTATACATTCTTCAGAGTAAGAGCTGTTACTCCCATGGTTCACATTATGGCTCATTTTAAAGGAAATGGTATAACATTTTAACATATAGCAGACCTATATTCTTCTCGTTCCCTGACAGAGGAGCAAAATACAATAATTTTTTCTTGATTAGTGTAAGGTTGTTTAGATATTGTATACATCTATTATTACAACATTGGATTATTCCAAGCAGGCAACTACCAATTTATGTATAGTATCTTATAAAATCCACAGAACTTCTCTTGCTGCTACATAAGTATTTCATTGTTCATTTATATAACCTAAGTTACTTGTCAGTGGTATAAGTTTCAAACTAAACAACATTAAGTCAATATTAATGAACAGAATTAAAATGTTCCTTTGGTTCAATTCAAAAATATATCTTATTAGGAACAGAATTTTGTTAAATTGTTTAATTTTTTTAAATTTTTTTAAACATTTATTTATTATTGAGAAACAGAGAGAGACAGAGCATGAGCATGGGAGGGAAAGAAAGAGGGGGAGACACAGAATCCAAAGCAGGCTCCAGGCTCTGAGCTGTCAGCACAGAGCCTGATGCGGGGCTCGAACCCATGAACTGTGAGATCATGACCTGAGCCGAAGTTGGACGCTTAACTGACTGAGCCACTCAGGTGCCCCTAATTTTTTTTTAATATTTATTTTTGAGACAGCGAGAGACAGAGCATGAGTGGGGGAAGGGCAAAGAGTGAGGGAGACACAATATCCAAAGCAGGCTCCAGGCTCTGAGCACAGACACTGATGTGGGGCTCAAACTCTCAGACCATGAGATCATGACCTGAGTCGAAGTAAGATGCTTAATCGACTGAGCCACCCACGTGCCAGTGGTTAGCTGGTTTTAAAAGACATTTAAGGTACAATACTAAAATATGTTAAATACAGATAAAAAGGCATGGAAACAGGTCACTATGTGAACAATACTGGATGAATGTACGAGACAAAAATGAACAATGCTCTGCAAAATGTACTGTATGACAATCTGTGATCACAAACTATATCTCTCTTGAAAACTATTTTTTCCCACACTTAATAAAATACAATACAAATTTATTAAATTCATGCAAAAAAGTAATTCAAGCAAAGATAGATAAAAGATTATCTTATTCAAAAATTCAAAAAAGAGGACAATATCATTATTACTGAATATTAAAGAAACAGGAAAAGAAAGTTCCTCAAGTAAGTCCTTTTGAAACAGCTATATTGAGGATAGGTACCAAAATAAAAGTCACACTGAAGCATGAGTCACTTCTTCACATTCACTCAGAGTACACGCTAAATAGCAGAACCTATTACACTTCAGACTCATTTCTAATGTCAACATTAAAAACTGTAACTGTGTTTGGTACACTATGAATATTGCTATTTTTGAAAATATACTTAAAGTATACTTATAAAACAAATAAAAGTAACCTTGTGATTTGCTTAAGGTAATAAGCATCATATAAAAAAGATAACCTCCAAATCACCATAAGAACATCATTTTATTTGAGTTAAGTAAATTCTTATCAAGTCCCTCTTCTGTACCAGGAACTTCCCTAGATCCCAGAGATGCAAGATGAAAAAGAACCATTCCAGTCCTGGAAGAGCTCAGTCTAATAACTTGTAAATAAATATCTGAATTAGCTTTGAAAAATAAAATTATGGCACTACTCATTTAAAAAAAAACCCTATGTTCATCCAAAAATGTACAAAAATTGACAAGTTTCCACTCATCGAGTATTTTGTATGACCCATGTATCACCATAGCTCAGGGCAGTTCAGAATCCATACCTAAATCTAGGTCCACCTTCATACAAATTTATATAACTCTTCTGAAAAAGTAAATAGAACAGTTTCTGAAGAGCTCATATAAATCATGCATCCCTTATGTGTCATTTTGAGTCATATATTGATTAATTAATATTAAATTGATTATCACATGATAATGAGCATACATGCCCATATAGCTGAAATATGTAATCCATTCAACTCAGGGAAGGCTTCTACTTACTTTCTTGTGACTTCTAAGCACTGAGGGTGTAACAAATGCCTTATTACATAGCTCACATCTGTATTTCTTGTGTCTTTCATGGACCACCTGGACATGAACATTTAAAGTATCCTTCCTTTTAAAGGTAGCATCACAGTGATGGCATTTGAAAGTCCTCTCACCTTAGAAACGAAACAGTCAAATAAGAGAAACATCAGATGAGCAGGGTGTTGTTAACTGCCCCTCAGAGGTACCAGATTTAGTGTTGTTTTCTTCAAAAACTTAGCTGTATTACTAACAATTTATCATAACCAGAAAAGGTAGTTTTTTATGAAATACTTTGATTCCATATATGCTAATTCACTGTGTGACCAGTGGGAAGTCCTTTAACTTTCTTAGGTTCTCAGTCTATTTAATCGGAAAATGTGGAGACTGAAATAGCGAATTTTCTAAAGGTATCATGAACTTTCTTTAAAGGTAGGTATTTCTAGAGCAGAGGCTCAGGTTTGAGGCAAGTAGGTTCTTGTGGTGACAAAAGGCTTCTGTCAAGCTAAAGAGATAAGGTGCCTTTGTCCCTCACTCCCACCACAACCCTTGTGGCCTTTTTAGGGGACAGGGCACAGGTCAAACAGGGTCATGGGTAGCAAGCTGGAGTGGGACGCCCCTGAGGGCACACAGAAATGGGTCAGAGCCAGCCCCCTTCTAGGACAGGAGAGGGCTACAACACCCCTTCCCTTCTCAGCACTGTCCCAGGAACCTTAACATGGGTCCTTGGTCTGCTGTGAAACACCTGGGAAAGGTTTCAACTCCCAGGTTCTCAGACAGTTTGGGGGGCTGCCTCTCAGAGAGCCAGTTGGAATGGAGCAACTCTCCTTTTCTAGAGCCCCTGGGTACCTGTGAGCGTTCTCACCTTCTTCTTATTCTGGAGCCTAGGCCGGCAGGGAAAGCAACTCCAGAAACTATGTTTAGGGGCATATGGTATTTTTTAAACTTTCATATAATGCTCTCTATCCTTGTAGGTCTTCATAACAAACACGTCAAATTCTAGTGGCCTACTTTAAGTACATTTTCAGTGATCTATGTGCACAATTAGAAGACAGTTTTATCTCTCAGAAAGTTACAAAATTTGAATAGCACATAGTTATACAAACAAGACAGACTAGAAGTTGAATATATTTTCCCTTTGTAGAGAACAACTGTATTAGCACAGAGTCACATATTATGTTCAACTATGAGACAAAATATACAGGTAACTTACTACATCGAAATAAGAGATTACCTCAATTTGAACTAAACTCTTATATAAAACTTCCCTCCATTATAACTAGCATAAATTTAGAAATGTGAAGATCCTATTATTTCTTCATACCAAATTTAAGGAAGGAGGGACAAAAAGAAGGAAAAGAGAAAAAAAAGAAAAAGACAAATTATCCTTTTCAAACAGAATTATAGCTCTTTATGTTAAAATCTCATAGTCTTGTTAAAATCTAATGCTTGGTACAGTCACATCCAAACCATGCATGAATTGTGTAGATTCTTAAAGCTCTGTTTATGTTACCTTTGTGCATTTTTGTTGCTGGGTGCTATTATTGTAACCTAGTTTGTCTTTATATATCTTCTATATTAAATTTATTTAAATACTTTATTTATAACCAGTGAGAGTAAAAGAAAATATCAATTGACATAAAATTAGAAACAATAGCAAATCAACTCAGGAATAAAAAGAAATTTTAAAAAAACATACCAAAAAAACAAAACAAAGCAATCCTCCAAGATTTCTCCTTCAAAGCATTTCTATTAAACTATCACATGAAACAAAATATTGATTCCAGAGTGCCTGGGTGGCTCAGTCAGTTAAGCGTCTGACTTGGGCTGAACTCATGATCTGGTGGTTCGTGAGTATGAGCCACACATTGGCCTTTGTGTTGACAGCTCAGAGCCTGGCACCTGCTTCAGATTCTGTGTCTTCCTCTCTGTCTCTGCCCCTCCTCCTACTTGTGTTCTCTATCTCATCTACTCTCTCAAAAAATAATAAAAAAAAATTTTTAATGTAAAATTAAAAAGTACATATATTGATTCCTATGCCAAAACCTCATCAAGCTATACCAAGGGAGCTCTTACCTTTCTTCTTTCACATTTTAATTCCAGATTTTTTTGTTATAAACTTACCAGAATTTTAAAAATTCTGATGAGATTTTATCTGATGTTACCAGATTTCTTTGCCTTAAAGAAATAAAGCTATGATTAAAGATAGGATTTTCCCTATCTTAAAACCAAGAAGGTAGCTATCAAGCTGTTTTTTGGTTTTCAGTGCATTAGAAAATAGCAATAATTTCCAAAATAATAATTACAAGTTATTCTTTACATTTTGAGACAGAAGGCTGATATAAGTTTCTTTAAAAAAATTTTTTTAATGTTTATCTATTTTTGAGAGAGAGAGAGAGACAGCATGAGCAGGGGAGAGGCAGAGAGAGAAGGAGACACAGAATCTAAAGCAAGGACCCAGGCTCTGACCTGTCAGCACAGAGCCCAACATGGGGCTCGAACTCACAAACCGTGAGATCATAACCTGAGCCGAAGTCGGATGCTTAACCAACTGAGCCACCCAGGTGCCTCTGCTGATATAAGTTTCTATGGTGATCTTCATGTTTTGAGTTAAACAGGTTTTAATTTTCATATTGTGCAAGATCACCTTTCATATTTTGTCCCATTTTGCCCACTTCTGGTTTTCTCCATCCTCAGTGGTCTTATCTGATATTTAACTTTACCTGCAATAGCCTACTTACACAATTACAAAACTGATTTCCCAGTCTTGGTACAGCATCATAAAGCCTTTGATTAATGTGCTGATCAACATTATATTAAATACAGAATGTGCAAGCACAGTCTACACTTGCCACTTCAATCCCATGTCTCAGGTTTATGAGAACCGATCAGCTGAAATCGAAAGTAATAGATGCCTTATATTAAAAACTCCTTGCTGTTATTGAAAATTTTATTTACCCAAGGAAAAATTTCCTGAGCATAAGGGTAAATTTGACCACAGAAGTGTTTTTTTAATGTTTATTTATTTTTGAAAGAGAGAAAGAGAGAGAGAGAGAGAGAGAGAGAGAGAGAGAGCGTGAACAGGGGAAGGGCAGAGAGAGAGGGAGACACAAAATTCAAACCAGGCTCCAGGCTCTGAGCTGTCAGCACAGAGCCCAACATGGAGCTCAAACTCACAAGCCGGGAGATCATGACCTGAGCAGAAGTCAGAGGCTTAACTGACTGAACCACCCAGGCGCCCCCACAGAAGTCTTAATAGTATGAATGAGGTTCCCTTGTCTCAATCCCTACTCTAAATCCATTCACCTCAGGGGCACCTGGGTGGCTCAGTCAGTGAAGCATCTGACTCTTGAATTCCGCTCAGGTCATGATCTCACATTGTCTGAGATGAAGCCCCATGTCAGGTTCTGTGCAGGGAGCCTGCTTGGGATTCTCTCTCTCTCTACCCCTCACCCACTCGTATGCAGTCACTCTCTCCATCAAAACAAACAAACAAACAAACAAACAAACAAACATTTAAAAACTAAAACTAAACTAAACTAAAATAAAATAAAATCCATTCACTTCACAATGATTGTTTTTCTTAGTCAAATGACAGTGAAATGGAATGAAAATACGCTACATGACAAATTTTATTCCTTAAATGCATGGCTGTCCTTAGTAAGAAAATAAAAAGTGGTGTTAACAAATTCTCCAGAACTGTAACGTAAAATGCAGAATGGCACAAGACCACAACACTCTTTTCTGTAGGAAAAGATGTATTTTATCATAATCATTACCACTCAGTATTTTAAAAAACTTTAATATCTTTGTTATTTTGAATTTTAGATACATCTACTCAATCAGAGAAAATGTCTTCCAAGATACTATCTTATCTCTAATGTTGTCATAACTGATTAATTGTTTTGCTTTCCTCAGACATATTAAAAATTTAATCAGCAGTAGTAACTTTGTTTCAGAAGATGTTCTACTGATTAAACAACTCAAAAGCAATAAATACAAATATTACTTATGCCATTTTTCTTTAATTTTAGATACAGTAACATAGCAAATGTCTAGTTACTTCAATATCTGAACACAGAACCCACTTTAAAACTCAACTGAGCAATAACATTTTCTCTGAAATAAAGTGCTGTAATAAAGTGTCCTTCAGCGATGTGAGTATAAAAGGTTTAGTATTCTAAAAATAGCTCTGAGTGGAACTGCCTTACCAGTTTGCATGGTATGCATGTGTATAACTTAACCCTAAGGAAAAGCAGTGCTCCTGCTAAAAGAAGTAAGAAATCAGAGGCAGTGTAGAGAGAAGTAGGAAAATCACGTGACTATTGGAACCCATATGCGACCTCCAGATGCATTTGTCACCGTGTTTCTCTGAGTCTCATTTTTCTCTGCTCCCCAACAATCAACAGGTTACATTAGATTTGTATTTTGGTCCTTTCCAACTTTAAAAGAGTGAGCTAATAAAATCATGCCAGACATTCGCATGTTTTAAAGGGTCAGACACGTTTCCTTAAACATTATATTTGAAAGGGAACAAGAATGTCTATTTCAGAACAAATTTCAAAGATACCTTGCCGAACGTAAGAAACGATTTTATATACAAACTTTATATAGTGGGAAGAAATGACACAAATAAAATGTCTCATAAAATGATTTAATGTGGAAAAATAAAGCAAGGATAAAGGAAGGAGAGCTGAAAGGCAGAATTACCAACCTTTTAAACTACACATGGGTCCACTTCTGTGATGCCTACATTCTCAAAAGTTGTAAGGGCAAAGTTTGAGAGAATTCATTTTGTCCTCAACTGCTTGTATTTTGACTTACTGTTATGTATGAGAAGGTGTCTCTGCAAAGAAAATGGGGTCCGGAACAAAGCTTTACATTCCTCACACTGGAATGGTCTCTCTTCAGAATGGGTCTGCACATGAAAGAAACTGTGAGTTAGGAGGATCTAGAATCATCTAGTCATGACAATAACTGTGAGCCTATATCCATGGTATGAAAGAGGAAAGGGTAGGTAGACGATATCTTGTTTCTTCTGGTGATGTTCTTTCAACATAAAATTGTAAACACAAATTTGCTACATGCATGGTAAAAAAAAACAACTGTATTTTTAAATTCTCACATTAATTATCAATTTGATAAATAATAAGGGAAATTGGGGCACCTGGGTGACTCAGTCAGTCAAGGTCTGACTCTTGGTTTTGGCTCAGATCATGACCCCAGAGTCATGGGATTGAGTCCTCATTTGGCTGTGCTCTGAGCATGGAGCCTGCTTGGGATTCTCTCTCTTTCTCTCTCTCTCTCCCTCCCTCTGTCCCTCTCCCCTTGCTTGCAGGGAAATTTCATCCATCATTTATTTTGTGCCCAGTCTATGTTATGCACTTCATGCTGCTACGGGACAGTCCTACTTTACACACTGGGGATACAGCAGTAAAAACAAAAGATGAAGTCCCTGCTATCATGGAGCTCTTACACTAGCTGGGAGAGGACAATTAACAAGTGATAAAATATGAAATACATATTATAGAGAGAAAGAAAGAAAGAAAGAAAGAAAGAAAGAAAGAAAGAGGACAGCAAAAGTTTCAAAGAATGGGGTAGCAATTTTGAACAGTGGTCAAAGAAATCACAGCCAAGAAGGCGACTTGAGAGAAGAACTAATGGAAGTGAGGGAGCAAGAGCAAGCCTCCCTCTGAGTGATCTGGGCAGAAAACACCATGGAGGCCAGTGTGGTTGGAGCAGGTGGAAAAGGCATGGAAAGGGAGACGGGGTCAGAAAAAATGGGGAAATAACGGAAAAGAGAAGCAAATCATGTTGCGCCTGGTTGGCCACTGCAGTTTTGTCTTTTACTGAGAGAGAGAAAAAAATCTCAAATGAGTTTTGAGCAGATGAGTGGCATGATTCACCTGACATGTAATAGGATGCTAAGGTGGCTGTGTTGAGAAGGGGATATATAGGAGGACAAGGAAAAGCAGAGAAACCAGAGAAGAAAGAGCCATCAACCAAGCAGGAAATAATTAAGACCGATGTCATGGTGGTAGCCACCAATGTAAAGAGAAGCAGTAGGCTTCTGGATGTATTATAAAAGTTAACAGGTTTTGTGGAGAGACTTGGATTGGAAGCATGAGACACAGAAAAGAAGAATCAAATGTGCCTCCAAGATTGTGACCAAAGCAATGGTAGGATGAATCAGCCATTAACTAATATGTGAGACGGCAAGCCAAGAAACAAGTTTGGGTTAAAGATAAGAGGTTCGGTTTGGGGTAAGTTCAAAGGACTATTAAAAGATGTCTAGTAGATAGTGGAATATTTCAAGTCTGGATTATAGTGTATAAAATTTGGGGATGTCAGGTTATATAGTGTTAATATTTAAAGCCTCATGAATACAACGAGAGAATAAAAATTAAAAAAAAAAACATCATCTGTAGTATATCAGATTGGCAAAGGTGAAGAAAATGGATATTATTCATTGTTGACTAAAAGGTAAGAACAAGCGCCCTCATGTCTTGTAACTGGAAATATCAATTTTCTGAGTGGCAATGTGGCGCTATTTACCAAAACGGCAAATGCACGTACTCTGACTAACCAAACTGCCTTTCCAGAAATATATGACAAATTTTTACATAAACAAAAACTTTTTAAAAAGCCTCCTAAATGGCCACTGACATTTGGTCAACTAATTCTGTGTGGCTATTATGTGTTTATTTTGATATGGAAACCCCCCGTAACATATTTTGATTTCAAAAGCACAATGCAAAACATTATACATAGAATATCATACATTGCGAATACACGCACATGTAGAATGGGGGGTAGAAAGTGTCCTACAAAATACTGAGGAGGGTTCTCATAGTAGAGAGTGGTATTTGACAGAGTTTTCGTTGTCTTCTTTATACCTTTCTTTGATATTTTAATTTTCTACAAAGAGTAAATAATATTGTTACAAAAAGAAACTCCTTTGTTTTTAGAGCATACATATTGGAACAAAGGGTTGCTTTACTCTTCCAAAAATATGGCATTCCACCCAAAGCAATTCTCTCTCTTTTTCTAAATCTAGGACAAAACAACATGTGTGTGGACAGGATTTAGTGACTTGATTATGAAATAATGGGACAGCATAATGCCTTATACCTATATTAACCAAACCAAAGCCACAACATCTAAATATGGCCTGAAGTCAAGAGCTATTTTAAGCAGTAAGCTGTTAGTGCATAGCCAGGTGAACAAATATTTCTGTCAAAAAGATATCGATACCACCAGCTGAGTTGTTACGGCATGACTTGTCAAAGTCTCAGCAGAGAACCCATGCATTCAAACTCATTTAAGTAAGGCGGCAGTGAAATGCTTGCCTGTTGTGAATAGACAACCTCTGTCTCCAAGACATAAAATACTTTACAAGTGCTAAATAAAATCAAGCTTCTTAAACGGTGTCTTGTCCTTCAATTTTTCATCTCTAAAGGGTGTCAAACTTTTCACTGACTTATTAATTGTATTATCTTTCAGCTGTAGAATATTCCCCCACTTAAATGCCAAGTCACCGATGACACCAGTATCTGCTGATACAATAAATGAACTAGTCCATGAACTAGTATTACAAAATACACTTTTATGCACCAAGTCTGATTATTGTTACAGATGGAGAAAATACGTTAAGAAAATGCATTGCACTATTTATAGCACCTAATGTCTCAAAAATGCTTCAGGTTTTTAACATAATTTTTATACAATAATCACCAAATTAGCACATTTCTAGCTACTCAAATGAAAAATTAATTTCATGGGAACAGAATAAAATTTTCATCGGGTCCATTCACAATTAAAAATCGTAACTATCACCAATATATATTGCTCTGTAGTAATGGTATTATTGGAAATGGTATTTCTTCTTTGGGTCATGTGCAAAGCAAGAAAATGATCATAAAACTCAGAGGAAATAACTAGAGATAAAATAAATTTGGAGAAAATATTCCTGAGATATATGTGTTGGAACTATTCTTTTTTCTAAAAAAAAGGGTTTTGTTATTGAAGTCTCAAGTCTGCATATCATAAGCATATTACTATCCCACTGGGCCATATAATAAACCTAAAGCTGCATAAAATGTGTGTCATCTGGCTGTTTACAAGGTCTGTGGATTAAATTTTTACTGTCAGCTTTATAACTGGATTCCTTAAAGGGCCTCCTCCTCACAAAAATGAATGGAAACTAGAGAGATATCAAAGAAATTGGCTCAGCACAGGAAAAAGTAGCTCATTTCACACAGATAAGTTAAGATTATAAAATTGAGGTTATGTTCTTACAGAAGTATAGCCTTTTGTGGCTAAGCCCAACCTTTTCACTGCTTGAACGCCACAATTCCATTAGTACAAAGCCATAACCTCATGGCTACCCCATGGAGCCAACCACCGATGCCTTATGTTTATACCCTGATCAGGGCAAAGGGAATTTGTTCAAAGAGGGAATAATCATAGACTTGCAGAAGTCCTCCCTGGAGGGCAGCAATTCAGACTCACTCTCAGGGAGTTCTCCCCCCTACAGTACTGCTAAAACATGGTATCTCATATTTCTATCCAAGGATGCTTCTAACAAATACTGCTTCAAACATATGACCCTTCAGGCTAGCTGATGTGACCATTAATTTAAAAGTTCTGCCTCTACAATGTCCACCATTTATTACAGCTAGCCTATAGCCATACAGAACAAATTTACTCTCCCTTCCACAACAAAGCCCTTTGAATATATGGAAACAGCAACCATGTCCCCTCACAAACTGTCAAGATAACAGACACTTGTAGTTTCACTCATGAAAATATGGCTTTCAGACACATCACAAGAATTGTAAAGCAGAATTTTCTGAATAAAAATAGGCATCCTAATTTTTGTAACTCGTATGGAACAACTCATAGCAACTATACCAGCTTCTCTACTGAATAACTTGTTTGCTGTGCAAGATGGCTAAATAAATTGGTAATTCTGCATTGAACTTTATGGGCCATCTAAAAATAAACAAGTGCAGATACCTAAACTACAAACGGACAAATGAACAATAATGGACCAATTCTAATCCTACAAAAAATTACGCTCTCTAAAAATTAATACCAGTTGTTGAATAAGAAATAGTTTTCTTAAAATGTAAGTCCCTAGAAATTAACAGATTATAGGATAATAACGATAATAGGATAAAAACTAATAGGTAATAAGAAAATAATGGGATTCAAAATACTTGGCTAGACAAGATAGAGAGATAGATAGATAGATACACAGACAGAAAAATGTTTGCGTGTGTGTGTGTGTGTGTGTGTGTGTGTGTGCGTGCTGTGTATGAGTTTAAGCCACCATCCAATTATCTAAGTGTCAACATCACCAGAGGACATATTCTCACGAAACATCATAAAAACTTTATTTTTCAACATAATACAGATGCAAACTAAACTCAAAAGATCAGAGTTTGTGGTCAGTTTCTAATTTTAAATATAAAACATCCAAGATGGGATATTAGGTTCAAAACCTATTTTCTGCTTAAAAGACTACACTTTATCATAGTTTAATTATAATATATAGTTCTCATTTGCAAATTTTTAGTTTTCATTGATTCAGGTTTACGGAATTTGCTGGTATAATACAAATTGTTCACTTGTTTTGTTTTTCAGATTCTGCACGTAAGTGAAATCATATGGTATTTGTCTTTCTGCCTGACTTCTTTCCCTTAGCATTATACCTTCTAGGTCCATCCATGTTGTTGCAAATGGAAAGATCTTATTCTTTTTTATAGCTCAGTAATATTCCATTGTATGTATATACCTCATCTTCTTTACCTATTCATCTATCAGTGGACACTTGGATTGCTTCCTTACCTTGGGCTATTGTAAATAATCTGTAATAAACAGAAGGAAACATACATCTTTTCAAATTAGTGCTTTTGTATTCTTCGGGTAAATAGTAGTAGAATTACTGAATCATATGATATTTCCATTTTTAAGTTTTGAAAACCTCCATACTGTTTTCCACAGTGGTTGCACCACTTTACATTCCCACCAACAGTACACAAGGGTTCCCTTTTCTCCACATCTTCACCAACACTTGTTATTTCTTACCTTTTTGATATTAGCCATTCTGATAGGTATAAAGTGGTATTTCATTGTGGTTTTGATTTGTGGTACAAATTGTTCTATGAGAAGAGTATCTATTTTTCAAAAATATAACTTTCTTTTTTCATTTAGTTTAGCTTCCAAATTTGTATTACCCATCCTCTAAGATTATTGACATCATTCAAAATTCATTACCCTCTGCATTGAAGGTTCATATAGGCATACTTCTTGCTCTCTGTACACTCTGTTCTAAAAGTCACAGAGTTTACTTTTCAAAGTTTTTGTCTTCTTTTGCTGTAACAAGCTATCACCACATCTTCCAGCTATCGTTAACCTGTTTTGTTTTGTTTTGTTTTGTTTTGTTTTGTTTTGTTGGTAACTCCTCCTTCACTTAATCTTCTAATATGTCCTTTGGGCTGGGAAATAAGTCAATGGAACTTGGTAGGATTTCAGGCAGAGTAAAAGTGAAAATTATAAAGAAATGATATCCATGCTATGACTAAATAACAGCTTTTAAAACATGAAATTTAGCAGTAGTAGAGAATTAATGTGTAATTATACAGGAAAATGAGCTATGTTTTTGTTTGCTGTTCTTTCTACCAAGGAGGGGAAGAATTCCAAATCATCCACAAAAACAAATGTATATACAAAGACTTTCTGTGAAGAGGAGCTGGTTTTTAATATATGATATTGATCTCCAAGAAGATGAAAGGGAAGCAGTGTAAAGAAATCTGCTTGGTAACATTAATCTTTCCAAAACACCATGTAAAAGAATTATGTAAAAGAAAAACTAAAATGAGCTTCTGTTCAATAGATATTAAAACACACTATAAAGTACAATTATTAAAGTACTACAATACTGCAAGACAACAGAGATTAAATGGAAAAGAGTGACATGCAAACATAGTTTTACATGAGAGGCATTCAACAGTATGATTGATAGGAGTGATCATAAATCAGGATCTCACTGCATACCTCAAAACAAATTCTTCATTGATTAAAATACTAACAAAAAGAAGCTAATATAACTTTTACAGGCATAGATAAATGTTTGCACAGTGTTGGAATAACAAAGTTTTCTAAGTAAGTCCTAAAACTCAGAAGCTGTGTATACTCAGAAGCCATAAAACTCATAATCCGTGTCATACTTCAAAACATAAAAAAGTAAAACTTCTTTATTCAAAAGATGCAAGTTGATATATGGGGACAAATAGTAGAAAGACAACTAGTGAAGGATTAGTATCTGTAATATCTACAGAGTTCCCAGAAACCAATGAGAAAACAGCCAAACAGTCCAATAGAAAAGTGGATAAAGAGTACGTACAAGCATCTCTCAAAAGTAATGTAAATGGGACATAAGTTTATAAAAAGAACACAATTTCACTAACCATTGCTTAAATGCAATGAAATATCACTCTTCAAGTCTCAGACTGAAAAAAAAAAAAGACTGACGAAATCAAATGTTGATGGTACAGACAAAAGGACACTTGAATCACTACTGGGTGAAAGTAGAGCTTTTTCTGAAGGCAGTTGGGCAAGAGCAATCAAAACTTAAAGAAAACTTACTATTTGAGCCATAAATGTCATAATTAAGATCTATTTTAGACAATACTATTGGCATAATCATACAGTTTAATGTAAAAGGATGTTAACTGAAGTATTCTTCAAAACAGGAATGGTTACAAAAAATGAGCAGGTGTATATGAACACATGTGAAAAACTCTCCAAGTCATAAAGTTAGACCAAAGAAGTAAGTTCCAGAATGATATCTTATGTCATAAAACCATTTACATTTAAATATACTTATCTCCCAGATGGGTAGCTAAAACCTTGTGCTTTTCTCCAAGCTTCACCCAAAGAACATCTTACAGAAAATCATCAGTGGGAAATGTGGAAGTTGCTAAAGATTTGATTAGGGAGATGAAGGAGATGGCTCGTATGCACTTCACCTGAAAAATTCCCATCTGACCTAACACGTGGGAATCTCTTCCCCAGCCAATGGTCACCTTTCCCAGTTCCTAAGCCCCATCTTTCCAATCCTGCCACCCAAACACAAACAACTCTCACCTTCTCATTTCTAATCTTCCCTACTCCAACCCATAATAGTATGTCAAAGTATGTCAAAGGCATTATACTGAGAATAAAAATTGTATTTTACTCAGTGTAAAAAATATTGTCCAATTATTAGGATCACTAGCCTTTGAATATAGTAGAAGATGTGGTCATAATTAACAAATAAGTTGTACAAATAATGTGTGCAGTCTTTAACATACTTGAGAAAGCCCTAAAAAGTATCCACTGGGGAGAGAACTAGAATTGTGGGGGATTGGAGAAGGTAGGTGCTGTCAAGGATTATAACCTAAGTTGCATAACTGATTACTCATGCATCCATATATGATTTTAAGGTTTTATTTTCTTAAGATACCTACTACACAAAAAGAGCAGAGATTTTTTTTCAAATTTTTTAATGTTTATTCATTTTTGAAAGACAGAGAGAGAGAGCACAAGCAGCAGTGGGGTGGAGAGAGAGGGGAACACAGAATCTGAAGCAGGCTCCAGGCTCTGAGTTGCCAGCACAGAGCCGGACACAGAGCTCGAACTCACGAACTGCGAGATTATGACCTGAGCCACCCAGGCGCCCCAAAAGGGCAAAAATTTTTAATCAAATTAAAAAACGGGCACTTGAGTGGCTCAGTCAGTTAAGCGTCCGACTCTTGATTTCGGGTCAAGTCATGATCTCACAGATCACGGAATCAAGCCCTGCATTGGGATCTGTACTGGGAGCAGCACAGAGCCTGCGTGGAATTCTTTCTCTCTTCTCTCTGCACCCCGCCTCCCCGCTTGCTCATGTACTCTCTCTCTCTCTCTCTCTCTCTCTCTCTGTCTCTGTCTCTCTCTCAAAATAAATAAACATTTAAAAAAATGTCACCTTCCTCTCTTTCAATATTTCCTATTTTGTGGTTTTAAGAGAGTCAGAGATATGCACTTTATTGGGCAGGTCAAGGGAAGGAAGTTCAAATCCCTGGACTGGGTTGGGCTGGGCTGGTCAAGAGCAGAGCAGGGAGCAAAGCTGATATCCTAGGGTGAGCTCAGGAAGTAAGCATGAGTCTGAAGCTTTAAGGCAGAGACAAGAGTCAGAGGCTAGAGGTTTGGGAGGCAAGGCCCTGTGGCCAAAGGAGCAGGGGTGAAGGAAGCTCTAAAGGGCAATCTTTAGCTGATGGCTCCTATGTTAACATCTGGGGATGGGGACGGTAGAGGGAGTAGAATAAAGCTGGGAGGGAGGTTTTTCTATTAAACTCTGAGCATAAAGGGGGAAACCACTGATTTGGTAATAAATGAACTCCAAGTCAATCATTTACTTCAGAGCCAGAGAAGGGTTCAGAATGACAACAGTTCAAATTAAGGGTTTAAAGAGTACTTAGGTAGCTCAGACTGGGTAAACTCAGTTAGTACAGAATGAATACAATAAAGATTTCTCAGTGTGTTACTAGACTGCTAATACCCTCGTAAGTCAAGAAAGGAAGAATGTTCAGAAAAGCAACCCTGCAAATGTGGCAAAACGTACTGCAAATATACATTTTTTTAAAAACCACTTCTCATATTACAACTACGATTTAAGCACATTAAATCTTCTACATTTGGGATAATATCTTCATGGATTTTATTTATTCAGAAAACATGTGCCACATTCAAAGAACAATGTGTTCAATAAGTGCTATGAGTACAGCATCTATCTTCAAACCTTAAACTGTAATATGGAAAATCAAGTGGTTTTGTTAGAGATTATATAGTGTCAGGGCACCTGGGAGGCTCAGTCGGTTGAGTAACTCTGCCTCAAGTCATGATCTTGCGGTTTGTGAGTTCCAGCCCCACATTGGGCTCACTGCTATGAGACTTGTCAGTACAGAGCCTGCTTCGGATCCTCTGTCTCCCTCTCAGTGCCCCTCCCCCGCTTGCTTAAAATAAATAAATATTACAAAAAGAAATTATATAGTGACATCTCATCATCAACTTCAGAAAAATAATTTAAATAGGATATGTGATTTGCCATTAGCTGAATAAGCTTCAGACAAACCTCTATCTCTTGTTTCCCTCTGTCAGGTTCAATTCCTGCATGCGTCTCATTGTGCTCATCTCATCATTGTGAATGTGCTTCTAGAACACAAAAATAGGTAATTTTGTACAACACAGCACCGTAAATGAACCACCCACTACTTCACCTACAGCACACCTGAAGAAGAGAAACCTGGTACAAAGTTGAAGGAAAAAGCAACTGTGATTAAATTATGGAGTGATTTGTTCAGTCTATAATGTGACACACTTCTTAGAGATTTTCAGAGATTTTTTTTTATTATATATAATATATATAATATATAATAAAAAATCTCTGAAAATATATAATATAATATATTCTATATATTATATATATAGCAATATACAGCAATATAATATATATAATAATATAATATATATAATATAATATGTATATTATATATATGGTGCAAAACTTACACCATATATAGTTTTAGAATCTAATTCATGATCTATTTAGGAAGAGATTTATTCTTTCCTTTAAAATAGCTTTAATAAAATTTTAAATGAGCAAAGTCTGGTCTGCAATATCTGTCAAACAGACCACGACCAAAAAAATACTTTTTATACTGAAACTCAACACACATACACATATGCACAAATACATATGTATTATTTCATTAAATGGCCCTTACCCTTATATTTTCAATCATATTTTTAATGGCTATTCTTGACCCAATAAATTGATTTTAAGATATAAAAACTGGCCACGGCCCAGAGTTTGGAAATCCCTGGATGAGATATTAGTATAGGCGGCCTCGTGGAATTATCCCAAGAGACAGTAGGACCAGAGTTGGTCATAGGCTCAAAAGTTCATCTCTGAAAGGATAAAGGGTCAGTGTGGGGGCCAGAGTTCTTCATAGGCTTGAAAGTTCATCTCTGGAAATATATGCAAAGGGTCAGGAAAAGGTCTTTTATTTGACTAGACATACCTCTGTCCCCAGAAGCTTGTTTACAACTTCATCAGGACAAAACCTCCCTGTATTCATTTCCATCATCAAGCACATAGTGTCAGCTTCCTGATCCAGGTGACTGAGTCCATCTAGACATCCTGCCTACAGCAGGAGGAGGGAAGCCCTATATTCCTTATCTTGGTTTTGCTCCGCAATAAATTTGATAAGGAACAAAACGGAGGGTGAAGACTAACTGACTAGCTTCTGCCACCTCTAGTTCTGAAATGTCTGTCCAGTTGTTATTTATTTTATTTTATTTTTTTTTTTTTAAATTTTTTTTTTCAACGTTTTTTATTTATTTTTGGGACAGAGAGAGACAGAGCATGAATGGGGGAGGGGCAGAGAGAGAGGGAGACACAGAATCGGAAACAGGCTCCAGGCTCCGAGCCATCAGCCCAGAGCCTGACGCGGGGCTCGAACTCACGGACCGCGAGATCGTGACCTGGCTGAAGTCGGACGCTTAACCGACTGCGCCACCCAGGCGCCCCTGTCCAGTTGTTATTTAGAGATATAGTTAGATCCAGATAAACAATAATTAAGTAGATTCAAAAAATTCAACAAGTAATCACGCCAAATAATTGTCAGAATGGATTAGGGACAGGAATAACCAATTTTGACCTACTGAGACTATATAATTGGCAAAATGATAAAAACAACTAATTAAGTTTTAGAAATAGAAATCACCCCTTCACAGTTTGTCATTGCCATAATCACACTGAAAGATAATATTTCCTTTTCAAGCAAATCCAAACGATAAGAGAAGAATTGACCCCAAGTGAATGAAGTCAGTATAATAAAAATGAATAAGTTACATAACCAAAGAAACCAAAAAATAATTTATTTAAAATAATAATCTTTGGTCATGCTATAGGATGAAGATCAGTTTGACTCAAATGTTTTTTTTTTCTAATTTCCTTGCATATCCTTATTTTTCAGTTTCTTAACTGGCTATTAATGAATAATGATGGAAGAAAAAGTTTATTGCTTTTTCACATAACTCTTGGAGAATATTTCAGACTTTTTCACTTAACCATAACAAATGCTAGGATCTAACAGTAAGAAGCACATATAGCAGAAGGATTGAATGTGCTTTCCACTTTAGAAATTACAGGCATCATTGTTTCTATCCTACCCAAGACATCATTATTACTTTAATATGATTTATGGCTGACTGTATAAGAGATGGTGCAAAGATCCTGTGCTAAATTCCCATATGGCATATAACATAAGCCAAACTGAAAAACTCGTAAATGTGGGTAGATCAGTTTCATCAAAGAATGGAGCAAGAGAGTTCCAGAGACTGAGCAGGAAACTAGCCAGATAATTTTTTATAGTCATGTAATTCCAAAGCAGCAGTAATGAATGTGATCCTGCCCCTGATCATTTAACGCTTGAGTAAAACCTAAAGGCAGTCAGCAAGAAATTAGGCAGAGATGATCTAGGACACTATCAATCAACTCTTTTTATTCTTTGGTAAATCTAACTTTTTTTCCGTTTAGGCTAAAGCTGAAATGATATCATAACTTCTTAGATGATTTAAAAGAGAAAGAATGAATCTTTGAAGTCTCAATAAATGCTGAAGTAACTATAGCTCCAATGGAATAGTCCAAGAGAAAAAAAAGTAACAAGTTATTTTAAAAGATATCATATATATACATATATTTATTTGCATATATATATGCATATACATATACATATATGTATATATATGTGTGTGTGTGTGTGTGTGTGTATATATATATATATATATATATATATATATATATATATATATAACAGCATGCTAAAATATATCAACCAATATCAATGAATGAGTAGTGCCACAACAAGCAGGGCAAGCACTCTGAGCCCCAAGCTTCAGCAGCAGTCCACCACAGTCAGGCAGCACACACAATCTATACAGAGAACACTTCTTGAGTGTCTGGGCAGGAGGGGAATTCATGACTGGGGGGATCCCACTTCTGGGCCCACGAGTTATAGCAATACAGGCCTATCTCAGGAAGCAAGAAAAATCCCAAATAAACTAACTAATCTTACACCTAAAGGAGCTAGAAAAAGAACAAGCAAAGCCTGAAGTCAGTAGAAGGAAGAAAATAATAAATACTGGAGGAGAAAGAAATAAAATAAAGAATTAAAAAAGCAATAGAACAGATCAATGAAACCAGGAGCTAGTTCTTTGAACAAATTAACAGAATTGATAAACTTTTAGCCAGACTCAAAAAAAAAAAAAAAAAAAAAGAGACACAAAGCAAAATAAAAAATGAAAACAAGGTAATGATTATAAAGCTGCTCACTGAACTCAGAAGAATAGATAAAAACTTTACAAAGGAAATAGAAAAATATAAGAAAGTACCAAACAGAAGCCATAGAACTTAAAAACATAATAACTGAACTGAAAAATACACGAGAGGGGCTCAACAGCAGATTGGATGAAGCAGAAGAACAGATTAGCAAGCTAGAAGATGTAAATAATGGAACTCACCCTGACAGAGCAGGAAAAAAAAAAAGGAAAAAGAAAATGACAAAACATTTCAAAGAAATAATGACTGAAAATTTTGCTCATCTGGGAAAGGAAACAAACATGTAGGTCTAGGAAGTCCACTAAGTTCAAAAGATATCTACACCAACACACATTCTAATTAAAATGTCAAAAGTTAAAGAGAGAATCTTAAAAACAGCAACAGAAAAATAATGTGTTATATGTAAAGGAAATCCCATAAAGCTATCATCAAAATTTTCAGCAGAAACTTTCCAGATGATAAAGGGAGTGGCATGAAGTATTCAAAGTGCTGAAGGGAGAAACCTTCCAACCAAGAATACTCTACTGGCAAAGTTATCATTCAGAACAGAAGGAGAGACAAGTTTCCCAGACAAACAAAATTAAATAAGTTCATCACCACTAAACCAGTCCTAAAAGAAATATTAAAGGGACTTCTTTAAGCTGATAAGAAAAGGCACTAATTAATAACAAGAAAACATATTAAAGTGAAACTCTCTCTGAAAAAGGTAAATATATAGTGAAAATAGTGGAGTAATCATTTATAAAGCTAGTATGAAGGGTCAAAAGTAATTAAGATTAAATAATTAAGGGATACATAAAATAAAAGATGTGAAATATGACATCAAAAACAAAATGTGGGAGAGGGGAATAAAAATGTAGTTTTGGAATGTGTTCAAATTTAAGTGGCTATCAATTTAAAATAAATTGTTATACACATAAGGTGATATATGTGAACTATTTCAAAGTAACCAAAAATAATATATCATAGCAAATACACAAAGGAAAATGAAAAATGAATCTAAACATAACACTAAAGAAGTTATCAAAACAGAAGATAAATGGGGCACCTGCATAGCCAGTTAAGCATCTGACTTTGGCTCAGGTCATGATCTTAAAATTTGTAGGTTAGAGCCCAGCCTTGAGCTCTATGCTGACAGCTCAGAGTCTGGAGCCTGCATCAGATTCTGTACCTCCCTCTCTCTCTGCTCCTCCGTCTCTCATGCTCGTTCTCTCTCGTTCTCTCTCTCTCACTCTCTCTCTCTCAAAAATAAATAAATATTAAAACAAAAACAAAAACAGAAGGTAAGAGAGGAAAAGAAAATAACAAGAAAACTGTGAAAACATCCAGAGAAAAGGTAACAAAATGGGAATAAGTCCACAATTTTCAATGATTACTTTATATGTAAATGGACTAAATTCTATAATCAAAAGATATACAGTGGCTGAATGAATAAAAAAAAAAAAAGACTTAGCTATATGTTTCCTGTAAGAGTCTCACTTCAGAAGGACACACACAGATTAAAAGTGAAGTGACAGAAAAATGTATCACATGCAAATGGAAATGAAAAGAAAGCTGGTATGGCTATACTCAATATCAGACAAAATAGACTTAAAACGACTGTAATAAAATGCAAGAAAAGGCATTACATAATCATAAGGGAATCAACCCAGCAGGAAGATACAACATTTATAAATATGTATGCACCCAAACAGAAGCACCAAAATACACAAACAAATATTAACAGGCCTAAAGGCAGAACTTTATAGCAATACAATAATAGTAGGGGATTTTTAACACCCCTACTTATATCAATGGATAAATAATCCAGACAGAAAGTCAATAAGGAAACATAGGTTTACACAACACATTATACCAGATGTACTTAATAGATAAATATAGAACTTTCCATCCAAAAGGAGTTGAGGGGCAACTGGGTGGCTCAGTCAGTTAAGTATCTGACTTCGGCTCAGGTCATAATCTCACAATTCAGGGAGTTCGAGCCCTACATCAGGCAGGACAGCTCAGAGCCCAGAGCCTGCTTCAGATCCTGTGTCTCCCTCTCTCTCTGCCTTCCCCTGCTCGTGCTCTCTCTCTCTCAAAAATAAATAAACATTAAAAAAATTCAAAAGGAGATGAATACATATTCTTCTCAGGTGCACATGAAACATTCTCCATGATAGATCACATGTTAGGCCATAAAGCAAGTCTTAATAAAAAGACTAAAATCATATCGAGCATCTTTTCCAAGCACTAAGAAAAAAAAAGAAAAAAAAGAACAAATAAAACCTAAAGTTAGAAGAAGGAAGGAAATAATAAGAATAGTGTGGAAATCAGTGAAATAGAGACTAAAAAGACAATAGAAAAGATGAATGAAACTAAGAGCTGGTTCTTTGAAAAGATAAACAAAACTGACAAACCTTTAGCTGGACTCACTCACTAATATATTTATTTTATAAATATAACATCAGAAAGAGGAAAAGATAAAACTGATATCACAAAAACACAAATCATCATACAAGACAACTACAAAAAATTATATGCCAAGAAACTGGACAATCTAGAAGAACTAGATAAATTCCCAGAAATAATATTTCAAGACAGAATCATGAAGAAATAAAAAGTCTGAATAGACAAATTACAGTAAGAAGATGAATTAGTAATCAACACCTCCCAACAAACAAAAGTCCAGGGCAATATAGCATCACTGATGAATTCTACCAAACATTCAAAGATTTAATACCTACCATGCTCAAACTCTTCCAAAAAACTGAAAAGGAGGGAATGCTTCCAAACCCATTTACAAAAACAATATTACCCTGATACCCAAACTAGACAAGGACACCACAAAAAAAAAAAAAAAAAAAAGAAAGAAAGAAAGAAAAAGAAAAAAGAAAAGAAAAGAAAAGCAAAAAAAAAAAGAAAAAGAAAAAAAAGTGAAGGAGAAGAAGATGAGGGGGAAGTGGGGGGGAAGAAAAAAACTTACAGGCAAATATACCTTTTAAACATAGATGCAAAAATCCTCAATAAAATATTAGCACACTGAATTTAATAACACATAAAGAAGATCATACACCATGATCAAGTGGGATTTATTCCACAGATGCAAGGATGGTTCAATATCCACAGACCAATCAACATGATGAACCACATTAACAAAATGAAAGATAAAAATCGTATAATCATCTCAAATAGATAAAGAAAAAGCATTTGGCAAAATTTAACATCCACTTATTATAAAAACTCTCAACTAAGTGTGGAGGGAACATAGTTCCACATAATAAAGCCCATATATAACAAGTCCATAGCTAATATCAAACTAAATGGTAAAAAGTTGAAAGTTTTCCTTTAAAATCAGGTACAAGACCAGGATGCCCACTCTCCCTGCTTTTATGCAACATAATATTGGAAGGCCTAGCCAGAGTAATTAACAAGAAAAAGAAATAAAAGACATCCAAATTGAAAGAAAGAAGTAATTAAAACTGTCACTACTTGCAAATGACATGATACTATATATAGAAGACCCCAAAGACTTCACCAAAAGAACTGCTGGAACTAATAAATGAATTCAATTATGTTTCAAGATACAAAATTAATATGCAAAAATCCATTGCATTTTCACACACTAATAAGAAACTATCAGAAAGAGAAATCAAGAAAACAATCCTATTTATAAGTGCATCAAAAACAATGAAATGTCTAGGAATAAATTGAACCAAAGAAGTGGAAAACCTGTACCCGGAAAATGATAACACATTGATGAAACAAATGGAAGACACAAATAAATAGAAAGATATTCCATGTTCATGGATTAGAATAATTAATACTGTTAAAATGTCCATACTACCCAAAGCAATCTATAGATTTAATGCAATCCCTATCAAAATCCCAATAGCATTTTTCACAAAAGTAGAACAAATAATTGTAAAATTTGTACGGAATCACAGTAAATCTCAAATAGCCAAAGCAATCTGGATAAAGAAGAACAAAGAGGCATCATATTCCCAAATTTAAAACTATACTACAAAGCTATATAATCAAAACAGTATGTTACAGATAGAAAAATATAGACACACAGATCAATGGAACAGAATAGATAGCCCAGAAATAAACTCATGCAATTAATTTATGACAAAGGAGGCAAGAATACAGAATGGGAAAGAAGAGTCTCTTCAATGAATAGTGATGAAAGACGTGAACAGCCACATGCAAAAGAATGAACCTGGAACACTATCTTACACAATATACAAAAATAAATTTAAAATGTATTAAAAGACTTGAATGTAAGACCTGAAACCATAAAACTCCTAAAAGAAAACATATTAATCTCCCTGACATGAGTCTTAGCAATGCTTTGTAGATCTGGCTCCAAAGACGAGGACAACAAAAGCAAAAATAAACAAATGGGACTACATCAAACTAAAAACCATCTGCAGAGCAAAGGAAACTATCAACAAAATGAAAAGACAACCTAGTGAATGGGGGAAGATATTTGCAAATGATATATCTGATAAAAGGTTAATACCCAATATATATAAAGAACACATACAACCCAATAACAAAAAAACAAACAATACCATTTTCTGAATTCAACTGAAACATTATTTATTATCTACACAAAGTAGATAAGATAAAACTAATACATTCTGAAACAAGAACTAGAATAAAGGTAGTATGTAGGAAATGTAAACAAAAATTAATACACAAAACTAAGAGATTATAATTGAAGAAAGTCCTAACAGAAAAGAGGAAGGGTGGGGCACCTGGCTGGCTCAGTCAGTAGAGCAGGTGACTCTTGATCTCAAGGTCATGAATTCAAACACCATGTTGGGAATAGAGTTTAAATAAAAACAAAATTAAATTAAAAATTTAAAAAAAAAGAAAAGAGGAAGGGGAAGTTAGGTCATGCTGACTGAAGACACATGTCAAGTTGTCTTAGGTATGCAGAGGAAAGAATAAACATCTGGAAAAGTTGAGGTCATGGGAGAGGGCAAGGTGCATTATAACTTATATAGGCATCGGAAATCTACTCATAATATTAGAGTACAAGAGTGATATGTCAGAGTTGCACTATGAGACAATTTATTTAGGAGGATGGAAAGGTGGGAAGTGATAAGTAATAAGAATCTAATTAGATGGGTATTAAAGCAATGAAAATGAGCAATAATTGGGATGTTGGGATGATAAAGGAACAAATGACTGAAGGTGACTAGACAAGGTAGAGGGTAGATTCTTTAAGAAAGAGTATTTTTGTTTTTGTTTTTTTTTAATGCTTTATTTATTTATTTATTTAGAGAGAGAGAGAAAGAGAGAGAGAGAGGGAGAATGAGCAGGGAAGGGACAGAGAGAGAGGGAGACACAGAATCCAAAGCAGGCTCCAGGCTCTGAGCTGTCAGCACAGAGCCCAACATGGGGCTTGAACCCACAAACCACGAGATCATGACCTGAGCCAAAGTCTCATGCTTAACCAACTGGGCCACCCAGGTGCCCCAAGAATCAGGGTTTTAAAGAGGGTCTAAGACTAAAGAAACAGACAGGAGTAAGCATATGCTTTTGTCATTAACAGAAAGAAGAAACTCTAAAAGAGAGGTTATCTGGGGCATAAAGAATGAAAAAGTCATTCTGGGACATGCTAAATTCATTAGGTCAAGAAGATATCCAGTTATGTTTCAAATAAAAAAAATTAATATAGTTTTGAAGACTGGGTTAAATAAATAAGTCATTTGGCATGTGTTGGTATAGAGTTGATAGCAGAAGTCATGGATGTAGCTGATGCAGAGAAAACAGAAGAGGCCCACAGCCAATGCATCCAGCCAACCTCCTCAGGGAGGGGAGATGGAAGTGTTCAGAGAAATTGGTAGAACACCTAGCAAAGTATACACCAAACATGAAAAGAATTTCAAAACAGCTAACGTGAACAAGAGTGTCAAACGTTACAGAAAAAAAAGGGAAAGAATAAAGACTTTGCAGTTAGTACACCACTGGGAAACAGTGGATGGCCCTCTGGGTGTGAGAACAGTTTCAACAGAGGATGGAAGACAGAAATCAGGCCACAAGGGGTTGTGGCCTGAGTGAGGGGGTAGAAAGTAAAAGCAAGATCTTCTGTAATTATTCCACATGCACAAGCACGTCCAGATATACACAAATCTCTTATAAAATAATTAGAAGTCAAATCAGCAAATATAATAATAATAATAATAATAATAATAATATTTATATGCTTTTACCTTCTTGTGATTCTTGTAAACATTTCTGTGGGCAAATCCTTTTCCACAAAGCTTGCATTTGTAAGGTTTATCTTCACTGTGTATTACTTTGTGGGCGCCCACTTGATCAAGCCTCTTGAAAGATTTATTACAAATCTCACAATTATAGGGTCGCTTTTCTGTGAAAAATGAGTGGAGACAATCTCACATCTATATAAAGGTAAAGGATAAAAAGGGAAACAGCCTTACCTTATATTACTTCTAATGGACTAGTCAACTGAAACATGATTCAAACAACTGAAAAAAATCTACTTACCAGTCCATTTCTGTTAGACATGTGACCCTATTCACAAAAGAAATATGAACTTGTTCTTTCAGAGACTTATTTTTGTAAACTAAATGTGTAAAGTAGCTTAGATGTAAGAATGAAGCTCAAATTCAAGGAAAAAAAAAAATCCTATTTCCAGATGAAAAATGTGCTGATAGTATGAGTTTAAACCAAGGTCACAACTTCAAACGCTAAGAGTGTTCTGACAGTGATAAAAGTAAATGACAGACCTGCCTCCTACTTGAACAAGTGGAACTCATATAGGCAAAACTTCAATTCTCAACAGAAAGCTTCAATTCTCTACGTACCTAGGTTGTTGTATAGAACCCATATTTATGCAACGTTAACGAAATGTTGACCACTAGATGCAAAAAATACTATTTGTTTCAAACAAAGCATATCTGAAGGCCACCAGTTTTTGATCTCCTATTTTCATTTGCCAAAATATATATAGCCATCACCAAACAAAGTGGATATGTAAAAACATTCTAACCTCAATGGCCTTAAATTATAGACGTTCCAAACTCTAAAAGGAGACTTCATAAAGCAAAATTTATTTTCAGACCTTATTCTTTTTAGTCTGTATAACAGACCTATTACTCAAACTTGCTTAAAATGAAACTACAGCTTTAAAAACTTATATTCTCAAAATGTATTTATAAATTTCTCATTAACATTTATTAGTACCTTAGTGAGAATGTGAAAGTATCTAGAAAAGCAGAAACTGTAATTGTTGAATCCCTCCTAAAAGTCAGACCCCCTGCTAGCGCAGTACATAATGATCTCATTTAACCTTCACAGCAATTCTGAAAGGTAGGGCCCTTTTCACAGATAAAGAACAGAATCTAAGGCTCCAGGAGGAGTAGACAATAAATTAAATGGTGATTCTGAAGAGCTTTGATATCACTTAGTCCAATCACTTTGGCTTTATAAATAAACTGAGGTCTAGAGAGGCTAAGTAACTTGTTCAAAATCACACGGCTAGTTACTGGCCAACCTAGAACTAAAAGCCAGGTCTCCTGATTACTATTCTCGGAGATCCTGAAAAGGACAAAGTGAATCTTTTGTAGTGATTTCAATATAAATGAACAAATATGTATTTTACCTGAGTGAGTGATCATATGACGTTTTAGCTGATTAGCTGAAATAAATTTCTTCATACATTCTTGACAATCAAATATCTCATGAATCTGCAAAAGGTTAAGTTGACAGTTAGGTCAACTGTCAAGGCCAAATAAATTATACAGAACTCAAGTAAAAGTATAAATATGTGGATAGCTGCTATTGCAATATCTATGTATATTGTAATTCAGCTCTGCTTTATTCACACTATCTTATATAAATTGAAAATGCAGTGAACCTGTTACCTAATAAAAACAAACAATTAAAAGAAAATACAAGATTGCAGCACACTATTTAAATATGTGGTATAGTTGACCTATTTAGTGCATATTAAATTTCTACACTCTGTAAAAAGTTATACCTAACTGACACGAACTCTTTTTGTTATGCACAAATTTGGATTTGGAAATATAGAATCTGTATGTGATAATATTCCCTTTACAGTAGTGAAACTATTTTAAATTTAAATGTATATAGTACAGAAAAAAACATGAATTACCATGAAAGACAAGAAGATATAGGATTCCGAAAAACATTTAGCTCAAAGTAAAATTCTTACATGATAGGAAGACCACAATAAAAAGAAAAGATCAAAAACTATAATAAGTAGGGAATATGACTTTATCAAACAGCTGGCTAATAAGTATTACAACTGAATATTAACTTTAGCTCTTTCCCTCTAAGACACTAAACAGAGAAATTGTATAGGTGGTATGAAAAGTAGAAACCCAGTTTATTATCAGAAACAATGCACAAAGTTCTAAGAGGAATGTATTGCAAGAAGCCTCATATTAGAAATGTTGATCACCCCCAATGAACAAGAGCATCACACTGTTTTGCTGAAGATTCTAAAATAGTTCTGGTGAAGTTATATTTGCTTCAACCTCACTAAAGGTAAAGCCCACAATAGTAAACACCAGAGAAGCAAAGGCCCTTGTGCAGAAAGACAAGGTGCTGTGATTACCCCTGCAGAATAACGAGGGCCACTGCAGAGTGAAGTCAAGGCAGAGGGCCAAGAACTGAGTGAGTCATGAGTAGAAGACTGGGTTGTATCCTGGTAATTGGCTCCCTCGATCTAAGTGGCCATGGAAGAACTCAAAACAGAGAGACTGAAAAGAGGGGACAAGGCAGGGAAACAAAAGCTAGGGAAAATTACCAGGTCCCACGTCTGAGTCTGGGACTTCATTCGATGCCCAACCTCACGGCAGGTCTGAGGCTGCCAATCCACCTTCTGCCTTTGTCAGATCTGATTCTTGGTGAGTCAGAAAACTCAGTTGGGAAAAGCACAGAAAATGTATATAAACAAGGCAGAAGCAGAATGATGTTATTCCACTAGAGTCTGACTTACACCTCTGCTTATATGCAGTGTCATCTATTCTCAATTAGTGAATATATGGAGTCCAAAGCATTCTATGATTCCTCAGGCAAAAAATGTGGGACCCACACAAGTACTCAGAAAGCAAGTACTACACAGTTAGGAGTAAAACTTTCAGCCTGAGCCATTTTAAAGACAGTCTGTTCAGTCATCAAAGACCTTCACATGGTTTTGGTTCAACACCTATGCTTAAGGAGCAGTATTATGTGTATTGTTTATTTAAAGATAGTAAGAACAGATTTATATTCTTAAGCTCTATGTTTCTGTAATATATGTCTTTTATAATAACAATATCTCCTAAAAAAGATTATGTGCTTTCTGAGCCATACATAAATGAAAATATATTTAGTGTATTTTCATTTTAATATAAAACTTATATTAATACATAAAATTTTTTTAAATTATTCATCCATATGTAAAGTGTTAAATGTTAAATAAAATACTGCAGAATAGTACCCATGTTTTTTCACTTCTTAACTCTCACGGCTCCTGAAACATGAAACACTTTTAAAGGTTCAGTTGAATTAATTTTCCATAATTATAAAACAGAATATTCACTGTATATGAAAGCACTTTTGCATTGCCTATGTTATTTATAGTGGAAAATTCAGGCCACAGCTATCTTCAAAAATCCTAAAAAAGCTTAATAAAACAACCAAATTTGGTAATACTATTTATTTACACCTAATGATAAATAAAGCACAATTTTCAAAATGTTCAGCTTACTAATTGATATGGAGCATATTAAATTACAATTTTGAAGTCCCTAAATAAACAATTTTCAAGAAGGGCTATAATATGTCTTATTGTAACATAAAATAGTATATAGTAATGTAAGATACTATTCCAGACTATTATGTAATTTGGCATATTCATACAGCACCCTCTACTGGCAAGGTTAAATACTGCAACCAAACTCTATTAGACATTCAACATACCCAACTATTAAGAACAGAATCAGAAACGGAAGTCAACAAAAGCTGTCTATGGATTCAGAAAGGCTAAATTAGATGAGCCATGCTGTAATGAAGGAAGTGCTGCATTCAGCTAATAAGTTATTAACATTCTGCAGAGATAACTTGGGTGCCGTGTTCTACCATCACCAAGTAGTATTTGGCTCTACCAAGACATTCCTTGGGGAAAAAGTTCTTATATTATGAAGAAAATAAATGGAAAAGAGAACACTTTTCAGAAATAGGCCCCACAAGCAACTTTGTTGAAACACTCTGTTTAGTACAATCTTTAATCTGGTAAACTATCTTAAATTTCAACTTCTTAAGATGTAAATAGACCAGGGAAAGAAATCATAGAATTATACAAGTAAGAAGATATTTAGAAAATATCTACTAAATTGGATTTCATCTTTTTGCCTCAGACTAAGATTCTGCTTCAGAAGCCATAGGGATGAAGTGAGCAGTGCAAATACTAAAATTAGAATGTTACAGTGAAGATTAGCATGGCCGGTGCACAAGAATTATATGCAAATTCTTGATGTGTTCTACATGTTTAAACAATCCTATTAGAAAACCATTTAGAAACAAACAAACAAAACAGCTCATGGCACTTGGAGAAAAAATTAAAAAGCATGGACCCATTCAAGTCACATTTAATAAAAGAGAGAACAGAGGCCCAATGTTACATGGAGTGTTAGGGACAGAAGATGACACCCACTGTCCTCACTCTCAGTCCACCGCTTGTTCCGTTATTTCTCCCTGAGGATCAAAATCACCCAACATATAAAATACAATCTTGGACATCTTTGGAATCTAACTATCTTGTGTGTTTATAGATTAAACCCACAGCACATAGTTAGAACTATCAGATTGAATACCATGAATTCTAAAGCCATTCAGGTTACTTTGGAATATATCTATATACAATAAAGAGATAAATTCATTTTGTAAACCATAAGAAAAGTAAAATTTTATATTCACTAGTACTATATACTCTCTTCAATATTAAATCACTAAAAGAAAATATTATACACTCCTAGATATTCTGAAAAGTGATGTGAAATTAAAAAATAATCATTTATCTGATAATATAATATAATATAAGAGTTCTTCTAGAATTTGTCACAATAAGAACAAAAATCTAAATTTTATTTTAGCTCTATTCTACTGTAAATTCTATTAAATAGTGCTAATGTTGTTAAGGTTAATAACCCCGGTATATTTATCAGGTTAACCTTTCACATTAAATTTGTAAGTTAGTAATAAGTTTTATGTTTATTACAAAATGCATTAAATTTATTTTCTTCTAATATAATCATTTGTTTCTGCTAACAACACTTTGACATACTTGCACATTATTTTTAGTTCTTTAAAATAAGGAGCTCTTGTCTTTGTTTTGTCGGACTTTACTATAAGATGCATGCATTTTAATAGCTAAATGCCATTGCAGGGCATATTATAAATCCACAAAACTTATATGTTTCCATCAAATACATAGTATTTCCTGAGCAAACAGCAACTAAAAAAGCTTGAAACTCAAAATATACTTTTACAAGAGCTCACTTTTCTGCATATCAGTCTGGCATTTTAGAATATGCTAATGTATAAATTGATGACAAAGCTCTGTCTTTATAAAAAAATCAATTAAAAATTTTCATGGCAGGCTCTATAAATGACTAAAAGGTCTTACACTCTGATGAGCATTAATCTTCATCTTACTGACCTTTCTATGTTCCTGTAGGCTTGATGCTGAAGAACACTTTTTATTGCACACTGAACATATGAGCTTTTTCTTAGGATCGCCTAAAATGCAAATAAAATATCATCATGATTTAAATGAGAATATGAAGAGCATCAGATACAATGTTTCTAGGTGATATATAATTTCTAAACAGGTATTTCATCTTAACAAGATGTTATACAAGTTATTCTAAGTTATTCTAAGTTAACAACTTAGAATTCCAAAAATGTTCAATGTTATAGTCATAGCCATTAAACTGGATTTAAACCCTTTCTTTTTAAATTTGAAAAATATTCAGCATGATATACCACTTTCTACATATATAAAATAGGCATTTCACCTTTCCATAAACTAATGTAGAATTAAAAAAGAAAAAGCACACTTACATGAAAAATTGTAATTTAAATTAATCAAATGTGTTTATAAAAGAAAAAAATGGTTTTATTAATTCATAAGTTGATTTTGCTACTTGCTTTAAATTTTTTTTTTAATTTTTTTTTTAACGTTTATTTATTTTTGAGACAGAGAGAGAGCATGAACGGGGGAGGGGCAGAGAGAGAGGGAGACACAGAATCGGAAGCAGGCTCCAGGCTCTGAGCCATCAGCCCAGAGCCCGACGCGGGGCTCGAACTCACGGACCGCGAGATCGTGACCTGAGCTGAAGTCGGACGCTTAACCGACTGCGCCACCCAGGCGCCCCACTTGCTTTAAATTTTAAGAGAATATTTCATTTAATCCTCTGTTTTTTAAGATGGAATTTGTAGATTATTCTTTCCAGCACTAGATTCCTACAAAATCTATGAGCATATACTTTCTCATATTAATGTCAAAAACCAGAATAAACCAAAATCAAGTACATCAAAACATTATATCAACATTTGTATTATTATACAAATCAAAACAAGACCAATTTTGTCTTCTTACACAGTGATTACAGTAGCTCATTTCATATTTCAAATTTCACAGTGGTTATAGAAATGAAGACTCAATAAAACATTTTTTTTCAAATATGATGTAATATCATCTGCACTACCACAAATAATCACAGAGTGGTTTCTTCAACTTTTAATTAATTTCAAATACACAAATTTGTATATTTGAAGTAATCAAATAATATGACGAACCACCATGTACCCACACCTGGCCCCAACAATGACAAATCCATGGCTATTCTTGCCTCAACCTCAACCTCAACCCCATCTACTTCCCCATTTCTCTATTATTTTGAAAAAACTCCAAGACATTAAAAAAAATATTACAAGATGATTTTATTTTATTATAGGACTGTGATTATACACTTTTAGAAAAAGAAAGTATGAATTTGTTCTTATTATTTAAGTTACTTGTTTCATATAATGCACTATTTTTAGCATGCTGAATGTTACAGCCAAGAAAATTTTTCATAGTGATTGACAAAAAATATGGCTACTAAAGGAGAAAATTCTCCCCAGCAAAATGAGTATCTCTATACATATAGATTACATACACGGCAGGGGAGGGGGGCACAGAAGAGGAATATTCCTTCTTTTCTAGCTTGCACTAGCTGGCATTTCCCTCTTTCAATTCATAATCTTTTGTTGCTCTGTCTTATCCCTCATACCGGCTGTTCTTTAAGACTAGACCCTATCCTTTCCCTGAGGGAGAGAAGAGAGATAGAACTGAGACATTCCCAACCACACCTCTTCCTTTATCCTCATGTTCCTGCTACTGTCCCTACAGCTGGAATCACAGGCAATGCACCATACCCCCATCCCTACTCTCCAAACTTTTCCCTCCTCCTGTCGTCTTCTATTCTTCATCCTAGAATTGGAATCCAAGCTCTTCTGAGAAAAAAACTAATTTTTTTTTTGTGAGAGAGAGAGAGAGAGCACATGCAAGCATGGGAGGGACAGAAGGAAGGACAGAGGAAGAGGAAGGGACAGAATGCCAAGCAGGCTCCGTGCTCTGCGGGGCTCTATCTCACAACCATGAGATCATGACCTGAGCCGAAATCAAGAGCTATATGCCTAACCAACTATGACACCCTGGAGCCTGAAGAAAAAAAAAATATTTTAAAAATTTATAACAATTTGCCTGAGAGTGCAGACAAATGTTATCTCCCATAAATACAAAATTTCTTAGTTTTAGCATCCATAGACTCTAAACAAAAGAAAAAAATGGAAGTGGGTTAAGGAAGTCAGGCCCTTCATTCTCTGTTTCCTCTTGGGTAACTATGAAGGTCGTCATCACTCTACCAGCTTCCCTAGGTTGAAGGACAACAGTATCTACAAAGCCATAACTAGACTTTATACTATTTTAGTTTTGCTATATTCAGGTAAGTCTGATTTTTTTTTTTTTTTTACTTTCAGATTCAACTTTCAAAACCATTCAGGAACACATTATTTACAATAGTAGGAGATGTATGAAAAATTAACACAACCCTAATGAATACATAGTCACCTAAGTACCGCAAGTTTCAGTACAATGTGGGTTAAGTGTGCTTTCAGGTATAGAAGGTTCTACAATCATATGTGTGAACACTGCTTTGTTTGCTGTTCTGATGTGAAATATTCTTTCTCCAAATGTGTATGTATCTCATAGAAGAAAAGGGAGAGACAAAAGAGGGACTATGAATGAAAGACAGATTGTATACCAATCTCAACAAAAATTGTGCATAGTGACCTTTGGCTAATATTGTACATTCCATATTTTGTATGTTTCCACAACACAGAAAAATAAAAAAAAAAAAACTTCCTTTTATAAATTATTTACTACAAAGTCAACATGAGTTTCCAGAATCAGTAATATTATAATATCCAAGGCCAATTACAAGAAGCCTCACAGAAATTATGCTTATAGCACAGCCTGAAGACCACATGCCCAAATAAAAAGAATGCAAGTTTCCAGAGTTTCAGTATGCATCTGGTTTTTTACTTAGTTCAGCAAAGTTAACTTTAAAAATGACATGAAAGATTTGTTATAATACATTGCAGACAAAGATGGAGAAAATTAAGAACAGCATTTTAAACATAACAGCTTAAAAAAAAACTATGAAGACAGGTCTATCAAAAAGTTATGCTTGCCTTTTGTAAGCATAGTGAAGGCCCAAGTTTAATGAATTCAGGAAAATGCCATCCTCCCTAAATCAGCCATATATTCTTCAAAAGGAAAGAAAGAAATCAGAACAATGTAAAGTCCTATTGATAATCATCCTGAAGCTGTATTTTGCATGGCCATACTTTCTACCACCCAGAACTTTCATAGACAGCTTACCCTAAATATGTAGTCCAAGCAATGATGCAAAATAGGAGGCAGTAGACACACTCATATTAGCTGCTATAACTTTAACATTAAAGGAGATACTTTTTGGACAATGAACAAACATAGGATACAGAAGCTGAGTACTGATTATCCTGTTCTCCTGAATGTGGGAATAAACAAGATGGGAGAAGAGAAATCCACTTTCCTCATGTCCAGAAAGACATCTTTCCACACATTTCCCAGAAGCCAAGTGCAAATGTAAACATGTGCGAAAAGCATAGGCACAGAAGGATATGAGGAGTTCCATGAGCCTCAGCCTCTCTTAAGGAAAAGACACTGAGGAAGTGAAAAGTTAACTCTGACGATACAGCCATCTGTTCAACTCCGTGCAACAGATTCGATCGCTAAACCAAAATACATTTACCATGTGCTAAACAGATAAAATCTAAGTGACAGTCAAATTTTATAGGGGTTTTATTGTTTAGCTGGCCATTAGAAGGAATTCAAATAATATCTGCTTTATTAATCCCGATACATTAAATTCCCATGTCAAAATGCAGTAATTTTCTCCAATATGAGAGAAATATAAATTTAAAAAATAGATTTTTACTACAAAACTTTAAGGCACAAGAGCATCATTTAATAGTTTTAAAATGTATCTACTAAAAGAGAAATTTCATATTTCACACTTAAATTGTTATTTAAAAACATTAATTTTTAATATACCTGACTACCAAGCTCAAGTAGATTCTAGCTTAGGTTTCCAGTTATGATTAATTCAGATATCCGAAAAATGAAAAATACTGCTGAAATCAACTTAAAAAAGAAATGGTGCTCAGAGAAAGAAAAAAGTCCACTGCAAGAGCTCCACATCTGTGTGAGCATAATGTCAAAGCAAGCTCTCTCCTCGAGAGCAAGAATTAAAAACAGATCACGGCAGCCTGGGGAGAGGAAGCCCCTTTAAAAATGACCCTCCAGTGATTTCTCACCAGCATGGACATTTTCCTGGTGTCTTCTGAGGGCATCCTTGCTCTTTAGCCTCTTTCCACAGCTGTCGGCCTTGCACACAAACCTGGCATCTCCCCGGCAAGTCTCCTGGTGCTGCTCAAAACTACAAAACAACCAGGAGAGGGGAACAGGGAGAAGAAATGGTGAAGACATATCTTATGAAGTCTAACAGCACAGCAGGCTTTTGCAATGCATGCTCTCTAGTAGAGTTTCTGGGTCATTTCATGCATTACCTGGGCAGGTAAAAAGGAAAGCACTTATCTTGTAGCCATGTGATACTTAATCACTAAGAAGCATAAAAAGCATGCCTGCCAAAAATGACCCACAATTATATAACAGCCATGTGATAACTCAGACACAAAACCTCGATGCTGAATTGAAGGAAGAATTGCAAACAGAGCACTGAAAACTTCGTGAAGAATCCTTCAGACTGCTTTTCGCTGTGCACTGAAGAACGCTGAGGGGGAAATAGAAAAAAACAAAAAGAAATAAAAACTGGATGTGTAAGACAAAAACTTATGAAAAATATCTCTACTTTAAATAAAATCCTGCTGGTGGTCTCTGTTTTCATTTTGTTTTTTGTCCCTTTAATTTTTGGTAGTACCTAATTTAACTATAAGACCCGGCCAAGCAAAAGTATCTTTGGTGTAGTCTCAATAAAAGCTGACTAGAATGCAGTTTTAACATCTAGTCTCTAAAAAGTATATAGCCCTGGCTTGTTTTTTTTTTCAAGAGCCTATAACAAAATTTCCAAATGTTTAATCTCTTGCTATTATAATTTTTTTAAGTTTTGAGCAGAAATTTTTCATCTCAAATTTCAGAAGCAAAAGTAGATGCATATATTAAAATAGTAAACATGAAAGCTTTCTTCCTCATATACAAGGTGACATTCTTAAAATAAAAAATATACGTATCTAATTTCTCACTTTTAATAATTAATGATGCTGTAAAATATTTAAGTAAAAAGATAAATTTATATGCTGTTAATATAAAGAGTCAAAATAATAAAGGGTACCGAGCAATGTGTGGGATCGTTTAATTCATCTTCATGTGACAGCCTATATCTATTCATCTTTAAATTATTCCTCCTAAGTTGCTAAGAAATAAACAGTGCTTCCCCAAGTGTCCCCGTATTCTTTATTCTCTAAACTCTCTTCATTTCTTAAAACTCTTCTTTCACTGATTTCAGAGGGAATATCAAATGCAGACAACTGAAACTTGATCTGTGACCTCAGAGCACTAAATTATGCATAAATGAATTTCTGAATAGTAAATCAATGAGCTTGATTTGATATTTAGTGGCAAGTAAATAAATGGACAAAGACTTATTAGCATAAATAATGTTTACTTGTTGGAAGTTCATAATCAGAATGTTTCAAAAATCACCATATTATACTAAGAAAAGATAAGTTAATGACAATGACAATATAGAATGCTTACTTTCTTCCTCCCCACCCCCCCCCGTCTCCATCACTGACACCCACACACACACACACCCACACACACACGTATAAAACAAATCAAATAGAATAGTTAAAAACAAAAATGTTAGCTTATAATTTTAAAGATATTCTTTGCTGTACGCACTGTCTTTGCAAAGCCTGCTTAACTGGGAATTTCTTCCCACAGTTCTTGCACTTAAATTCTTTCTCCTCTGTAGGTTTCTGGTGCAATGTCTGAAGGTGCTCAGCAAGAATTTCCTCACTGGTAAAACTCGAGTCACACTGGGGACAAGCATAGTCCTCTTTACAGCCAAGGCAATCTGTACATTTACAAGGAAGCAAATTTATAAGACAAAAATTAAGAGCCAAGAACTGTTCAGTTTTATCCTCATTTTAAAATCAAAATTGTGTTTAATAGTATCAGAAGAATAAATTCTTATTATCTCTCTGAGTATTATTAATGTTGTCCATGAAAAATAATAGGAAGTGTTACTAGAAGTACCTTATCTTTTAATTCACTTCATTGGTGTTTCAGCAAATTAATACAAAATCAAAATCAATTTTTAATTTACCCTATAATGTTAACTTTTCACATGAAAGAGTTATTGCAAATGTGGAATGAGAAAGCAAAACTTTTCCCTGAAACAGGTCATCTTGAGTTCACTGAGTTCACAAAGAGAAAAAATCCAACCAAGGCAAAGCTATGTGGAATTACTAAGGGGAATCTCACGTACATGTGAAAGAGACTGAGGCCATAAAGACAGAACTCATTACGGCAGGTGTCGTGAGATTCCATGGTCTCTCTGGCTTGTCAGTCCCTAAGGACTGTCATGGCTCCACCCAAATTTCTCAAAGTGCACTATTTACATCACATTTTCTTTTCTGATTATTAAATAAGATTAGATTTAGAAAATTCAGGGAATATGAAGAAAATAAAAATTACCAATAATCTCATAATGAAGAGACAACCACTTAATATATTCTCAAGCCTGATTTGCCTTTTGTCCATTCATATTTTATAGTCTAAGAATAACTACATTTATGATCATACTTTGTATTCAATTTCATCTGTTGCTCTTTTTTTCCATTTAACATTTTCCCAAGTCAAATAAAAAAAAAAACATAATTATTTACTAAGCTCTCCATTGTTTGACATTGGAGTGGATTATTTGTTTCTTTTTGCTGGTGTTTTGGTTGCTCTGTTTGTGTTCTGGCCTTTTTTGGGGGAAGGGGTGCTTTTATTAAATAACAGCTGATATCTAAAATAAAAATAGCAATAATGTATGTACCTGATTCATATGTTTTCAAAATCTGTTTAAGTTTCTATTGATTATTTTTACAAAAGTAAAAACAATTTGCAATTTGATATTTGTTAACTAAAGAAAAATCAGGGTGATAATAAATAAACAGGAGACCCATTTTTAAGCTAAAATAGTGGACACAGTAATAATATGCCCTGGAGGTGGGGGAGGGACCTTAAAAAATAAATACAAAAAGTATAGCATAGGGAATGTAGTCAATAATATTGTAATTCACATAAATAAATATTCCCCAAAAAGAAAATACAGAATAACACAAAAATAATACCTATTACCCAAAGTCTGAAATTTGAAACAGCAAAATACATATTTGAAAGATAGAACAGAAAGCCTGTCCTCATCTTTCCCTTAAATAATCCAACTAAAATAAAGAAACAGAAGCATAAGCTAGCAATGCTAGGAATGCTTATACTTTCTCAGCCAGTGACATATAGTTGGAGTAGAAAATTCATATGAAAGATATTACTACCATGGTGACTAAAGAAATCAGTGTCACTTCTTGAAGCAGATTTGCTAAAGAAAATGAAAAAAATACTCTATGGTAACTTTCAATCTATTACAAAACATGAATACCTTTAACATCATTCATATTTCCTTCAAATCCCATCAGGAGTAAAACACAATAAAATAGAAACAAGCCCCAATAATAATTGATTATTCCCCAGCAGATGGCAAACAAGTGACATCTCCTGGATTACAGGATTGATCTAAGCAGATCAGACCTCCCGTCAACATTTTTGGTTACCCAACTAGAACAACCTAACAATCCTGCAGGCTTCTATGCTCAGAACAGAAAGAGATTTCCAGAAGTTCCAGATTCTCAAAGGATCTCAAACAAGAGGGAGGCCCAGGAAGAGTCCATTAGGATCCAGCAGTACCCTCTGCACACCTCTGCACTTGCCTTTCCCCATGTGCAGATGAGAAAGTAAAGTCTCAAAGAGTTAGTGACTTGCCGGGTACAAGACTGATGAGTGGCAGACGCAGGGCTGGAGCACAAAACTCCTCATTCCTAGCCAACCCACTGTACCAGTGAGAGCAGTGAGAGTCAGGAGCTGGTGCTGACCTTGGCAGCTCTACAGGGCACATGGATCACCCACACCCAGCGTTCTCCTCCTGCTAGAAGAAAGATGTGCTTACAGCTGGCTACTCTCTGAGAGTAGTTTTCACAAAAGCTAACTTTATTTTGAGAACACCTTATTATAACACAACTATAAGTCAACTGCAGTTCAAACTATATTTCTTCTACAACTTCTATGGTCTCAGATCACCAATTAGAGGCAATACCTTTTCTGCCAGCTGTTGATTGTCCTTTAGAATTTTTAACTTCCCCTTCTTTGATCATTGTTATAATTTGCTGTTCTTCCTCATCAGCCTCCATGTCACTGTCCAGGTAGCCAATCAGAAGTTCTGTATCTGTTTCTATGTCTTCAATTGCCAAATAGAAAATGTTTTCTCCTTCCTGAGACAAAATTAAAAAATATGCTATTGTATTACAAATATATCTCAATAATTTAAAAAATGTTGAACCATTTGTTTGTTTCTAATAATAATTAAGAAATAATTTTAAGATACATTGAGTACCAGGTTCCCATTAAAAGTTACTATTCTTTTTTTTTTATATCTCCAACAGATCCAGATACTGAAAAAGGAAACTGACAGTATTCAGTCACCCAGCAAATAAAGTACAAATATATATTACAGATAGTGACATTTATATATATCAAATGAAAGGATACTTAAATTACTAAAAGTGAATTTCACATTGTTAATTTGCCTAATGTCATAACATTTTGGGGATGCCTGTAAATGCAGCAGAAAGAAGTCTGTTAAGTAATGGTGTCACTTCTGCACAGAGAGCAATGAGATATCAATGATCTAACTATGATTAATATTAAATCCAAAACCGGAAGAAAAAAAAACTTTCAAGTTATAACATAAGCCATAGGAACTGCAAACAAACCCTGAAAGAACTTCCAAAACCCTAGACCAGAAATAGAAAAAAAAAAGACCAGGTGGGGCACCTGGGTGGCTCAGTCAGTTAAATGTCCAACTCTTGATTTCAACTCAGGTCATGATCTCCTGATTCACGGATCCGAGCCCCGAGTCAGTCTCCGCGCTGACAGTGCAGAGCCTGTTTGGGATTCTCTCTCTCTCTCTCTCTCTCTCTCTCTCTCTCTCTCTCTGTCCCTGCCCCACTCATGCTCTCTCCCTCTCAAAATAAATAAATAAATAAACTTAAAAAAAAGAAAAAACAACCAGGCACCTGGGAAGTTCAAAGTATTAACTGAATCATCATGTGTACCTAAATCCCACTAAAATGACAGAAGAGAGAAGAAAAGAAAACAAGTTTTCACTAACAACACAAAAAAATTCTGCAGAAAATTCTAGGAGATTAGAAATCAGGTTTGAAATGATAGATAATTACTGCAGAAGAAATCTCAACCCATAACAGACACAAGAAAAATACTACAAAGAAGAACCTACTTCCCAAGGAAACCCCAGAGGAACTTCACACTTGGAATGAACTGGTACAAAAAGCCCCTCTGGGCCTTCGGCCAATCACCAGGGAAGCCAGAACTGGGGCTGCTTAGCTCGCTGTCCCCAAGAGAAACACCCAGAATTGCTGTCTCTTACATAGCTGAGGATTTGTTCTGGGACGGCTCCTACTTTGGCTGCTGAGGATAAAGAGAAGCAAAACATAGTCTGAATTTATTGAACCTTGATGGTAGGCAAGGGGAGAAGAGGACAAGAACAGTGAGCTCCACCAAGGAGTGAAATTTAGTAAGGGAGAGAACATAGAACAAAGCCTTCTCTCTTGCATTATCACCACAGCACTTGCGTTAAGCAGGAGGAGACAGAGGAGAAGGGGGAAGGGAGAAAGTGAGCTGGGGAAGGGAAACTGGAGGACGAGGAATGTGTAACATATGTATGTGTGTATGTGTATATTATGTACACACAAGCAGAACCCCTGTGAAAAGCTGGGAAAAGATGCAGCAAACTATTATACAGTTATCATTTGGAGGCTGGGAGAAAGAATAGTTTATATTCCACTGTTTCAGGTTTTGTTTTGTTTTGTTTTTTACAACAAACAATCTTTGTAATCTTTAAAACGGTATATATATATATACTATTCCATTCCATGGAATTTTCTAATACGTATTAGAAAATTCCATGGAAAAGACAAAAATGATCATTAAATTCATCGTTATGGGGCAAGAAAGGTTTGATTCAAAAGTTCAAAGCACTGAAGCAAATCTAACCATCAGCTATAGTTAATTAAAGGAAGTTTCTATATTTACAGCATCCTTGCAATTTTTGTAACTTCAAACCTCCAGAAACCTAAAGTGATTTCTAATTAAGAACACAATTAACTTCTATTCAATTGTTACACTTTGTGGAAGAAAATAAACAAACCAACCAACAAAAACTATGCAGACATTCAGCACAAGAGAGGTCTCTTTTTAAATGAACTCAGAAGTGGTAACTTCCAGGGTTTGGAAACCACTTGTTAATAGTTACCAAAAGCAACAAAGGACTCACCTAATGAAGATTTCAGAACACAGTCATAAATCTTAGTGCTTATCTGATCAATATCCAATAAATTTAATTGAAGCATCTTTCCAGAATATTAATAATCAATTTTGTGATGGCCTTCATAGCACCAAGAAAAAATCATTTTTAATTTTAAAACATGATACCATTAACTTAAACTTCGGTCATAAGACACAGCATGCCATTCAGGGGCTCCATAAGAAAAGAAAATTTTAATATACCAGTTAAAACCTTGACTTAATAAAAGCAATAGCATTATACCCACCAAGGACCAACTACATGTTTTGTCTATATGCCAAAAATATGGTAAAAGGAATGTCATGGTATTACTCCAATCTACTTATTGAATAGAAATATCTAGATAGCTTTATTATATAATTCCTACTAGTGCCTAGCCAATTTGCTACCACAATAGTTTTAAGAAGTATCCTCTTAAATTGTTCCTTGCCTACACTTCACTAAGTTAATCACAACTTTTCATTATATTATTCTCTTTCTTCAAAACTTCCCATTGGCAGACCCTGCCAGATTCCTAATCTCTGGAGTTCTCTTGAACTCCAATATTCCTTACCTGTAGGCTCACCCCAGCCCCAATCGCCTGCCCTTTGGCAAGAAGGATTTAAAGGGTATTGACTCAAAGTCCTGGGATTCTAACCTTATGCTCCAGCTTTGATGACTGTTTTAATATTTTGATCCTGAAATTTACTTCTTATTACAGCTCTTATTTCCCATCTTCGGGTTTGTGGCTTTTTCCCCTGAACACAGTTCCTTCTTTTACATTTTAGGGGTTAGTGCCTTCCCTGACTCTGCCTGGGCTCAGGGTCCTGCTTATGGTTCCTGTTATGGGCTCCAGGTGATTTTGCTGAAAACCTGTTAGCTGCAAGAAGGCTGTTCAACATGATGATCTGTTCAAAACCAAATATTCCTCAGCCAGTGGTTTTCATTGCGTTGGGATACAACATAGAACGAGTGGTTTTACAATTATTATTCAGCTCTTGAATTTTTGTTTTTTAGTCTTGTTTCATTTTGCTTTATTTATTTGTATATTATTTTCAGCTAATTCTTATTTTAAAGTTTATTTATTTATTTGTTTATCTATCTATCTATCTATCTATCTATCTAGAGATACAGTTGAGGAGGGGCAGAGAGAGAGGGAGACAGAGAATCCCAAGTGGTCTCTGCACAGGGCTTGAACTCACAAACTGTGAGAGCATGACCTGAGCCAAAATCAAAAGTTGAACTCTCAAAAGACTGAGCCACCCAGATGCCCCTCGGCTAATTATTTCTACCGTAAGCTGTTTATACCATCAAAATGTCGCAGCCTACATGTCCAATAATATAAATTGGAAAAAATTAAATCCCTAACAATTGGTTTTAAAATTTACCAAATGTAATTTCTATAAAATAACATGTCATATATGTATCAATATAGTTAGATAAATATATAGATAGATAGGTAGGTAGATAATGTGCCCCAAAAAGAAAAATATATCAACAAACATGTTAACAGAACTTGTTTCTAAGTAGAGGTAATTCTAAGTATTTTGCAGAATCTCTTCTGCTAGTCCATAGAATTAATAAGTGTTACTTTTGTAATAAAATAAAATAATAAATAATAAACAAACCTGGTTCCTTGATACCAGAAAGCAGTGCTGCAGAGTGACTAAGGAGCACAGGCTTTTTTGGGCTGGCCAGGGTTCAAAGTCTCTTTTTATGATTAATTAATTAGCTGTATGACTGTGCAAAAAGCTTAATTTCTAGAATCACCAGTTTCTTCATTTGTAAAATGGAGAAAATAATTCCTATGTCATAGGTTAATTGTAAGGATAAAAGTGAAAATATTTGTAAAACCTAGTAAGGTGCCTGGCATAAATGATAAGCACTTATGAATGGTAGCAGCTATTATTATCATTACTATTATAACTATGCAAAACTTGAAAGCCAGTGGTTAAAATATTCACTTTTTTTCAAAATTTATTTCAACCCAACTGCCACATAACGTTGCTTTGACATTGCTGTTTTTGATAAATTCCATTTGGCCAAACTGCCCTCAGCCAAAATATAATTAAATTCCACTGCTTGCCTACCAGAGCTCTGAACTGCTTTGGATTTCTGGTTGTCACACTCTGTTCACTTGTTAACGTACTAAACTATATCTGAACTATACCTAAAAGTGACAAGCCATCTGCTTTGTCTGTGACTTGGGTTTCCCAAGACATGGGGCTTTCAAAGCTCAAACTGAAAGAGTCGGGGGCAAGCTAGGACAGTTGGTCACCCTAACTACACTCATCATGCTCTCCAAATTCTAAACTCTAAATTCTAAACTCCCACAGTCTCCAGCCCCAGCTCAGGATTCTCAACGTATAGAACCAGTCACATCCTCAAGTACAGCTCCAAAGGCTTATCAAATAGACTCCCATAATCTGAACCCACTTTGTCCTCTCATCCTCAACTGTCCTTCAAATGAACCTGCCTCCTGTTCTTCAGTCCAACTGGTATACTTGCTCTCAGAAAATACTGAATTTATTCCTGTGTTAGTACAATTGCAAAGATGCCACCTAGCCTCCTTGCTACAACTCCTCAGTGTCATCTGAGGCACACCTCATTTTCATCCTTCTCCATGAAACTCTCTAATCTACTGAATTAGGTTCCAGGAGTTTTCTCCATATATAATGCCTTAAGTTTATTGGGCACTTGCAATTTATTTCTGTTTTTTGTCATTTAATTCATATGACCAGTAAAATTCTAATACATGTTGATCTTATCTCTCCAATTTCCTCAAGGCAGCAAACAAGAATTACCAGGTATCCCCCACAGTGTAAGCTTTACTCATAACACTTGCTCACCATTTTACAAATAATGAATAGTGAAAGAAAAGAATAAAAAGAATATTAAAAGGCCGTGTCTACAACAGAAAAGTACTTATTAGTAAAAAGTTTACTGATATTTTCCTTTATTTACTTTTTGTGGTAGGCTATTACCATAATCCAGATAGTGGAGATTTAGGAGGATACATGTGGACAACGTAAGAAGAAGTCATGATTGTGACATTGGCAAAGGCACAATTCATTGTATTGAAAAGGTAGTAAGGAGTGAAAATTCAGATTATCCAGCCAAGACAACTAATGACTAATCAACACGATAGGAAATCATCTTCAAGATGCTTGAGGTTACAAACTGAAACTATACCAATGTGGAGAAAAAAAATTTTGGACTCCTATTCAATTATCAACAGAAGTAGGAGACAAGTGGTAAAGATGGAGAAAAGAAAACGTAATGAAATAGGAAGAATTCCATATTTAATATCTTCTCAATTAATTCTTCTTTACAAAAACCCTGATTCAGCCTTAACCTGTGTATCAACATCATTTCTGTAGAGCTCAATATACAAAGCTGAAAAATATAAAAAAATAATCATTTCCATAGTGAAATTCACAAAGCATATCTATTAATAGCGATCTAATAATAAAACTAAAAACATTTAAAATGAGACATAACTGGGCCACCTGAGTGGCTCCATTGATTAAGCATCTGACTCTTGATTTAGGCTCAGGTCATGATCTCATGGTTCAAGAGACTGAGCCCCACATCGGGCTCTGTGCTAACAACATGGAGCCTGCTTGGGAGTCTCTCTCTCCCTCTTTCTCTGCCCCTCCCCCACTCACATTCTCTCTCTCTCTCTCTCTCTCTCTCTCTCTCTCAAAATAAATAAACATTTAAAAAATACAAAAATACTTTATTAAAAATAAATAAAATGAGACATAACCATAATAGAACATTGCATTCCTATTTATTTACTCCCCTCTGAGGAGGGGGCTGCACCCCTGTGATGTGGCTCAGAGTGGCATCTGTGGGAGGCGTGTACTGTATCAGGTTTGACCAGGTGACTTGTACTGACCCATGAAATGTGACTGGAAGTGAAGTGAACCATGTCCAAGAGAAAGCTTTAAGAGTCATCATATGTTTGGGCCACTGCTCTTTCCCTTCTGCCAGAAAAATGCATGTCTCTGGTCAATGCTGTTACTTTAGACACCATGGTTCACCACGTGGAACCGAATGGTGGAAAGAGTCAGTCTCCAGTAGCCCATACCTGCATGGACAATAACTAAATCCTTGTTGCTATAAACCACTAAGACTTTAAGGCTCCTAGGACAGTCTTCTTGGCAAAAGTTGACTGATACAATGATTTAAGAAAAATAATACTTTTAAAATTATTTTCTTGGTGAGTAAGAAGAAAACATCAAGGAGAATAGTGTGAAGCCGGAAAATGACAGGTATATTTAAAAGAGTGAATGGTGCAAAATAAGTTAATTTCATGTTTACAGTGCATTAGTCAAGCCCTATTAAAAAAATGGAAGTTTCAAACAAATGTAAATAAAATAATTTCTTTTCTAATCACAGCTGATAATCAGCCACACATCAAGGAAATTGTTTGATATGATTCCTAGGAATGAGTACTATATTAGACAAAAAACCAAGTCCATAAAATACGATAATTACAGATCACTAACATATAACCTATCTTTCTCTGAGAGGCTCAAGCAAAGATAGTAAGTAATCTTTGAGGCATCTTCCAGAACAAATCTGACACCATGGAGAAATGAGTCAACAGAAAAGATGAGAAGAATAAAAAGAAAAATTTGTTACATAGAAAACACATAATGTGATCCTAAGAAACAGTGGCTCTTCACAAACAAACAAACAAACAAATATTAAAAAAAAAAAAACAAAAAACTATACCTCAGCTATTTTACTTAGATATAAGTTATAAGTCAATACTGACGGGCCAAGCAATCTTAGAGTAAGATTATGCTATGGAGAACAGAGCAGCTATTTTACATAGAAGCAATTAGAGGAAATACTGTGTTCTCATAGCATATCTGCTCTATTTAACATCAGAAACTCTTTTAAGTGGCCTCCACTTAACTCATTCCCAGATTTACCTGACACTCTGCATCAAGTCTGCTGAATGATGCCCAGAGAAGTCTTCTCAGCAGCCTGCCCTCTGCTTTCCCTCATACCTCTGTCCTCACCACTTAACTTGTGTGCTTCTGTCCCAACTGTCTGTTGTGCTTGCTCCCACACCTGTAATGTCACTGGTACAAGTCGTTTTAATTAGTAACTTACCTCAATATTACATAAGCCAAAGATATAGGAGGAATAAAATATTCAACCGTTTCAAAGAAAACCAGTTGTACATTTTGAAGACTCAAAGGTGAGTCTAAAAAAATTGTCAAATTACAGAAGGCAAAGCAATTACAAAATATGAGGGGAATCATAAATCTGGAAGGATTCTACACTCAGGCTGCTTTGCAGGAAAGAAACTTTACTCATATTACTTTAAAAATAGCAAAACTGAATACTATAAGGAGTGGTTATGAAAAAATATGGTAGCAAACTCTAGTGAGAATACCTATACTCAGTAGCAAGAAGGCTGTGGTCATAAATCAAAAAAAATAAAAATAAAAAATAAAGAATCAATGTATATTTATAAAACAAGTTAAAATAAAATGGCTGAAATACCAATTCTATGATCCCTACTAGAACAAACTTTTTCTATTACTTGACCAAGTACTGGTCCCTATCACATTGGAAAAAATAATTCCCACCAAATTATTATATTACCAGGTCTGAACAACAGGTTCCCCACACATGCCTCCCTTACTGTCTATGCTGTCCTCATCAAAGTATTTACCACCCCAATCTGCATTTATTTAGCTGCATCCCCCAAATGGGCTGGAAACTCCATGAGGAAAGGGATTATATCCTCAAATTATATATAAACTATCATTCCCAAAATATTCATTATTCTAAATGGCATGAGAATTAGCTAAACACAGGTCTCTCCTTCCCCTTGCCTCTTCCTTTCTCCAAAGATTGCTTGTTCCCTGAGGGCAGGCACTACGTCATATCCAACTATGTGTAAATATCAATACCTGACTCAACACCTTGTTCACTGAAGGCTATCCACAAAGGACCCACTGAATTGAACTAAGTAAGAGAAAAATAATTGTCATTTCCTTTTGAATTAATAAGACTGTAAAAGCAAGAGAGTCACTCAGGAAAGTGGAATTTGCTACAAAAAGGGTTGGGGAATCAATTTCCCATTCCCAACAAATTCTTAAGAATTCAAAAGTTAGCCAACAATTGAGAGTGTTTCAACCAACTGGAAATAAGAGAACAGATTAGACAAGCAGATGTGCTTCCTGGAAAGAGAACCGCACTCAACATACCAAAAGTCAATTCAAAAGCACATGAGAGAAACTGAATGTCCATTGAATGCATTTATTGCCATATATAATGTGCACGGCACTGCAGAACATCCACACTCACAAGAATACCCATACCGTTTTCTGCTCTGCAGACCTTTACATGCTCTTGGTGGAAACAGAACAAACCGGTTAAATTACAAAATGGAGCAACAAGGACCAAGACAATTGTACAGACAGCAACAGCTATGGAATTTTTAGAGACGGTTTCACAACAGCCTTTGAAATTCACTCCGAACCCTATAGGCCGGATAAGTTTTAGACAAGGTAGTAAGATTGAGGGGTGCCTTGGTGGCTCAGTCGGCTGGACGTCTGACTTCAGCTCAGGTCATGATCTCAGTTTGTGGGTCCAAGCCCCGCATCAGGCTCTGTGCTGACAACTCAGAGCCTGGAGCCTGCTTCGGATTCTGTGTCTCCCTCTCTCTCTGCCCTTCTCCTGCTCACACGGTCTCGTCTCTCAGAAGTGAATAAATGTTACAATTTTTTTTTTTAAAAAAAGATAATAAGATTGAAAGGGAGTGGGCTTTTTAAAATACGGAACACAACATCAGCAAACTGACAGTGCTGCAAAGGGTAGATTAGGTTATGGAAAGCAACAAACCGAGCTGTAACACTGGGTATTACAGAAAAACTGTAGAAAAGTAGACTGACAAAGCCACTTTAATACATGGAGTGACTGAGAAGTCAGGCACAGATGAAACGTGCCCTGTGAATTGCAGTGTTTGTAAGGCAACCACCTCAGACTAATGAGACAGAAAAAAAAACAAAAACAAAAACAACTGAAAAGTAGAAACATGTAAGAAATTTTGTTCATTTGATCAATATGATGGTATATTTTACGTATCAACTTGACTGGACCACAGGGTGTCCAGATATCTGGTCAAACATTATTCTGGGTGTATCTGTGAGAGTGTTTTTAAATAAGATTAACATGTCAGTTCATAGGCTGACTATAAGAGCTTGCTCTCCACAACATGGGTGGGCCTCATCCAATCAGTTGAAGGCCAGAACAGAACGAGACTGACCCTCCACTGAGTACGAGAATTCCTCCTGCCTGACTTCATCCATACTGGTACAACAGCTTTTTCCTGCCTTTGAACTTGAGATAAAACACATGCTGTGTCTCAAGCCTGAGGGCCTTCGAACTTAAAATATACCCTCAGTTCTTCAGGTTCTCAGGCCTGCAAACTCAGGCTAGAAGTAGAATATCATGTCCCCCTGGTCCCCAGTTTGCTGGCTCACCCTGCAGATCTTGGGACTTGTCAGCCTCCATAATCATATGAGCCATTTCTTTTAATAAAGTCTCTTTACACACACGTACCTACACATATACATACACATCCTATCGATTCTGCTTCTCTGGAGAACACTGACTAATACAATCAAACTCGAAATGTAAGATGTTTGTTATGCCGCTACAATGGAATCTATCTGATAAAAAAACTAAAGTACATTTGAAATAACTTCTAGCCAAATAAAACATATTAACCTAGACAAAAAGGGAACATTGAATAACCTACAGATAATTTCAGAGCAGTAAGCTTTCAATATGAATAGTTTTAATTTTACTGGGTTTTTTTTTTTT